>NC_064818.1:66172626-66175019 GCF_023721935.1 Panthera uncia | reverse complement strand
ATATATATATATATATATATATATATATATATATATATAAAATACTTTTTTGTGGTGTGCTGTTTGGGTTGGTTCTCAATTTCTCCTTAATTCAGTATAATAGCTGGCAAAATGGCAATGGAGGAACTGTCCCAAGCTGGCCAGCTTCAGTTCCTTTCTGGAGACCTGCATTTGGAAGGATCCTGAAAGGACACAATTTTCAATTCCTCCTCTTGAGTGTCCAAAACTCTGCCAACAGGATTGGCAAAATGCTAAACTAGGCCATTCTCCTTCCGGAGCCTGGGACTCCCTGGCAGGTCCTTAACTGAAAACAACCCCACCCTATAGTCCTGTCCTGTGCTTCTGTATCCAGCCACCAAAATGACCAGCTGGGGTTCTCAGGATCCACTTAAGTAACCAGAACTAATTCAAGAAACTGGTGTTATAGACTCAACAGCTTAACCGGCAGCATCTCCCAGAAAACATATCTGTATTTTCACCAGGTTATCTAGAGACCATAGTTTAAATCAAAGGAGCAAACACAAGTCCATTCTCTCAACAAATACTTGCTGGTTCTGGGACACACAGCTGCATGATACTTTTCCTTTCCAGGATGCGCACGGTACATGTTGCAGGCAGCATCAGTGAAGGCAAGAGTCAACCTGCCCCAGTAGAAAAAACAGAACTCTGAGCACCTGCAGAGAACCGTGGGCACCTCTCTATGTTGCACTGGTCTCAGCCTATGGATTGTGATGCTGTTGGCTAGAAATGCCTAGAAGCACATACCTGGGTCCTGGTTCCACTTTCAAAACCAATGTTGTGGCTCGACCAGCCCTTGTGGTTCTTTTTATGATTATACAACGCCCTCAAAAATACCCAGGAGGAAACTTTGGAAAACAACATTTATCACTCACAGGTCCTGGGAGGACACACAGTACACCTGGGGCCACACAGCGAGGTCATGGGTAGAGAAAGAGAGAGGAGGGTGGGGGTGGGGTTGCACAGGACTGGGGTTCTGCTTTTATCAAGGATGAGGACCTGGGTTTTGCAGATTCACTCTTTATCGGTGAATTTAAAACATAAAAGTGAGAATTTAAACACAAGAAGAGGGGCTCCTGGGTGGCTCAGTTAAGCATCCGACTCGATTTCGGCTCAGGTCATGATCTCATGGTTTGTGAGATGGAACCTGGCACTGGGCTTTTTGCTGCTTGGGATCCTTTCTCTCTGCCCCTCCCCTGCTCACGCACGCCTAAGGCTCTTTCTTTCCCTCTCTCAAAATAAATAAACTTAAAAAAAATTTTTTTAATATCACAAGAAGAAAAGGGGGGGGAAAGTGGCCAACAGGTCAGTTATCTAAATCAACCAAAGGCTTTTAAAACAAAGGAGCTTGGGGGTGGGGAAAAGGGCAGCTCTTTCCTGGAGGCTGGCACAGTTTTTATTCAGATAGCTGACTTTGAAGTGGATGCCTCAGCAATCAAAGCTTAAATCAGGCACTTGCATTACAAAAGGAAAAACTGCGGAGCTCACCCTACACTCTAAGTGTGGATCCTCTCACTTATAAAGGAGACTCGGGCCGCTTCATTTCTAAACTGCACTGATTATGCTCTGCTCCTGCCACACCAGCCTCTCAGGTTACTCACCTGAGCCACATTCCAAACCCAGGGCTTGGTAAATCAGTAACACTGCCTTCCCACCCGGCTAATCCCACAGGTTGCCTAAACAAGGGCGTGGCCAATGCAGGTTTCAACCTCAGCGCTTGTGGTCATTGGATTATCCCCACGTTCCCAGCTAAATTCCCTTAGCTCAAAGCTTTGCTTTTGTACCATACAGGCAGTTATTTCTTTTTTTTTAATGTTTTTATTTATCTTGGAGAAAGAGAGAGAGAATGCAAGCAGAGGAGGGGCAGAAAGAGAGGGAGACAGAGGATCTGAAGCAGTCTTTGTGCTGACAGCAGAGAGCCCAATGCAGGGTTGGAACTCAGGAACCAAACCGGGAGATGATGACCTCAGCCGGTGTCAGAGGCTTAACCGACTGAGCCACCCCGGTGCCCCTCAAAGCTTTACTTTTGAAACAAATGGACATTCATTCCCAAATGAGCAGGGGCAAGGCCCCAGAGGTACCTTGTTTTTACCAGAGGAAAGCAGGCTGGATGAGCACTCCAAAATACTCTTGGTCCAAGGGGTTAAGGGGTTCATAGCATCTTTACAGGAGGCAGGCAGGAACAGGGGTTCCCTGAGAAGGAGGAGCCAGGCAATAGTCCTCTCCTCTCCCCCGCCCTCCAGGTAGCTCAGGCCAAGCCAACCCGGAGAGCAAGTCTAGCAGGAAGGGGTCAGGATTACTGGTCAGAAGCACGGGGGGGGGGGGGGGGGGGGGGGAGAGGGGAAGGGGGAGGGCGGCGCACGCGTGTGCCGGGG
>NC_064818.1:66132184-66172526 GCF_023721935.1 Panthera uncia | reverse complement strand
CCACTCAGCTGCCTGCTCAAGAGGGGTCAAGTGTGGACAGTATGCTGGATGGGCATCGTCTCATTTAATTTTCAAATGACACAAACTATTATCTCTTCTCTAAATGATGCGACTGAGACACAACATGGTAGGCTGACCCTATAAGAAAGCAAATTTGTAGCTCCCCTCGCCTATAAAAAATAACATTTTTAAGGGCTCAGTTCATGGGATGCCTTTTGCCCACTCTCCATGAAGCATTCCTCACTTTCTCAGGTAGAGGCAGATGCCTCTTCGCAGCCCCCAACCTAGGATAGCACTTTCCCCAGGCTCTGTCCCTCTTAGGAACAGATGCAAACACCCCCTGCTGGGTGCACTGGGTGTCAGGCTCATGGCCTTGTCCATCTTGGATCCCAACTGAGCTGACTAGACACCGCGACACCAGGTGAGATGACCCAAGAGGAAACCATAAGAACCCGGCTGCTTTACCAGGCCTTCCTTTCCAGAGGTGCTGACATTGAAAACACCACTAGACACCCTGTTCCCACCCCCCAGGTCCGAAGGACACCGGGGCTGACTCTCGCCCACTGTCTATAAGTAACAGCAACGCCAGACCTTGCAGCGTTTTCTTGATCTTACGGAGTCATTTGCCTTAAAAATACCCAACAGCTGTGCATTCCACAGTTGACTGTACATTAATCATGCATCATAGGGGACGTGCCATTGCTGCTTCCAAGTCTTTTGCGAACACACAGACGGGCACCGGGCACCCAGCTTCTGAGCTGCTGGGGAATAGAGACACGGCTCTAAATCCCAGCTGGCCGCTCTCTGACTGCTATAAAGCCTCAGACATCTGGCTAGAAAGACTGGCAAATGCGCAGTCCCTTGGCTGTGGAGCACATGATTACATAAGGGTTTGAGCACCATTTGCAAAGCTATGTTCACTCCCTCCGGCCCTACGATGGTCTGAGGGCACCCGCCTGAGCTCACGCCTCTTCCTTCTCCCTCTGTGTTCTAGTCTATTCTCTCTCTCTCTCTCTCTCTCTCTCTCTCTCTCAACAGTTCAGGGCAGTGTATGTTAAAAACTATTAGACTCACTGGGGGTGCCTGGGTAGTTCAGTCGGTTAAGCGTCTGACTTCAGCTCAGGTCATGATCTCACAGTTTGTGAGTTCAAGCCCCGCGTCAGGCTCCGTGCTGACAGCTCGGGGCCTGGAGCCAGCTTCTGATTCTGATTCTCTCTCTCTGCCCCTCCACTGCTCACGCTCCGTCGCTCTCTCTCAAAAATAAACATTAAAAAAAATTTTTTTTTAAATTAGACTCACGATATTCATTTAAAAACAACACAGCAGTTACATTTCGCTGAAAGCCTACTGTGCGCCAGGCACAGCCCTAAGCCTCACAAACACCCTGCAGGCTGAGCTCTATTATCTCTATCTGGGAAGGAAGCAAAGGCAGCCAAAGGCAATTAAGGGACTTGCCCAAGTCACACAGCTGGGAAGTGGCAGAGGCAGGATTCAAACCCTGTGTGATGGTTGATTCCCTCATCACACTTTCTTTCCTTTCCCACAATCCTGTCGCGCGCTCCTGCAGTCTCTGTTACCTGGTCAGGATCCCGAGGCCCGGAAATGAAAAATGATTCACCAGAGAGGCCAGGCCAACTCGGGCGGATCAGGGGCCAGGAGGGAGAAGGGGAAGGAGGAGGGCTGTCGGAGCCGGAGAAGCCTAGGATGAAGACTGCGCAGAAGGAAACTGTTTGTTGTGAGACGTTTAATTATTGCACTTGGGGGTAATTTATTATCAGGGAAATGAAGTGATTCCATTAGCCTCCTGTCGCTTTCCAAAATAAATCCGTCAGAGTGGGGTGAGGGGGAAAGGAGAGGAGAGCTTCTCTGTTTTAATTTGTTTTTCTGCCGATTGCCAAATGGAGGTCCAGGCTCCATTTATCTATGGGAAGGGAGTTGGCCGGGCTCCTGCATGAGACTCTCTGCTACATTCAGCCCCTCTGCAGCCACATTTCCATATCGGAACAAAAAAACGAGCCCAGCTTGGGAAAATGGGGCAAGTGCCCAGTCAACACAGGAAGAGACCAGAAGCCCAGGAGCCAGAGCCAACTCTGCCACCCACTGGCTCTAGGGCCTTGAGCAATTCCGTCCCCAGCTCATAAATGAGATTCTCCAAAGGTGATGCGCCTTTCCCCAGGAATATCCCCAAGCACCGGCTGATGCAAACTTCCAGGAATCCTTGGGCCTTAGCACGACATTCAGGTTCTACTAAGCGCTCAGTCAAGGGCAGAGCTCTCCTTCCTCCTCACTCCCAGGTACTATCGCTACTTGTATCTAACAGATGTGGCTCTGAGCTAGCAAATGGTGGCGCCAGAACCAGAATCCGGGCCTGAGCCTCAGCTCAGCCGGTGCTCTGAGCCAGTACCCTGCAACGTCATCTCGTTCCATGTGGTGCAGGGGACACTGTTCGCGCACCTCGATCGCCCACATCACAGCAACGCGAAACCCTACCTCCCGGGACTGTGAGCAACTGAAGACAAGGCACTATTGTTCTCTTCTTTATATCTAAATGACTCCAGTGCCTAACCAAACCCGAAGTGCTTTATTATTCTTTGTATTCCCAGTGCTTGGCACTTAGCAGCTACCCAATATATATTTGTTGAATTAATTGATCACCCTGTGATATGACATTTCTCACTTAGCTGAATGGGTAACCAGATCTTAACCAGGGGAGAGGAAATCGCACCTTTTTCACAGGAAACCTAGATATCTGGCGAGAGAAGAGCTGAGGGCAGTCTAGTCATTCCAGTGGGGAGAAGCCAAATTTTGCTCCTCTGCCCAGGAGCTCCGATTTCCCCAGCAACTCCCCTGTGCCTCTGTGAAGATGAATGCCTCCAACTGATAACGGTGCCAGAGGCCATGGGCTACGGGAATCTGCCTCTCCCGGATGCCCCGCCCTGGCCAAGTACCCAGGGAGCTGCAATCTTTCTCCTGGCACAGTTTCCTGGTCACTTCCTCATCTAGAACACGATAACAGAGCAGCTTTGCCCAGCCCCTGAAGACAGAGCCAGGAACTACAGGCTCCCAAGATTGTGTTCAGGCCACTGGCAGACCCCAGCACCATCTGGAGGGTTCAGCACTTAGGGAATCAGGACACTTCATGGTCCAGTCAGGCACCAAGCTCAAAGTCAAGGGAGCCCAACACTGCCATTCACAAAGGCACCAAGACATGTGGCTCCCATTATCAAAGAATTGTCCCAGCTTCCTAGTCCCATTTCACATACTGAAAGGGAGATTTCCCCACCATGGACACTGCATCTGACCCCACCCCAGCCCATCACCAATGTTCATTCAGTGATCCACTGAGCTGGAAGGAACACACACACACACATACACACACACACCCTGGACACACAGTCTGGGTGGTTTTCCAAATCAATAAATAGCTTTAGTTACCATCAACCATTCAAAGTGGTTGAAGATGTGAAGCCAATGAACACAGGCTGGGAGGGAGATTCAGGTGCCTGACCCGAGTGCTGGGGACATCCTTGTCCCCACTCTCCTAGTGTGGGGGTTTGGGGGAAGAATCATCCCCATCTCTCGAACAATGACTGCCTGGGTCCCTTATTCACATCTGCCATAAGCTAGCTAGATAATATCAACCAAGTCCCCCAAATCCATGTATCTCAAACTTTTTTTTTTTTTTAACGTTTATTTATTTTTGAGACAGAGAGAGACAGAGCATGAACGGGGGAGGGGCAGAGAGAGAGGGAGACACAGAATCGGAAACAGGCTCCAGGCTCCGAGCCATCAGCCCAGAGCCTGACACGGGGCTCGAACTCACGGACCGCGAGATCGTGACCTGGCTGAAGTCGGACGCTTAACCGACTGCGCCACCCAGGCGCCCCTCAAACTTTAATGTGCATATGAACCACCTGGGGACATAGGTTTTAATGTAGCAGGATTGGGCAAGGGCCTGAAATTCTGCATTTTTAGCAAGCTCTCAGGGATATTCATGCTACTGGTCTGCAGACCACATCTTGAGTAGTAATGCCCTAAACTCCTGGATCCTCAGTTTCATCTATAAAATGGGGCTCACATTAGCTACCCCATAAAGCTGTCAGAGACTAAACACCATCATATCTGTGAAGTTCCCAGCAAAGTGTCAGGCACACAATGGGGCGTGTAACAAATATGAGTTTTGCCTTCCCTGCACTTCTCTATCTTTCTAGCTGACCCCTGAGCCAGTGGTTCTTGACCTTGTTTGGCCAACAGACCCTCTGAGAACCTAACAAGAACTAAAGGTTCTTTACCAGTCATGGGCTAGACTGTGCAGTGGTAACAAAAAGTCCAAAATCTCCATGGCTTTTAACACAACCAAAGTTTACTCCATGCTTCTGCTACGTGTCCAGCATGGGTCAGGAGGGCTCTGCTCATTGTAGTCATTCAGACTCTGATGATAGAACCTCCATCTCAATGTGTAAGTGCATGTTCATCATGTTGGTGGATAGGCCCAGGACAGCATCTGGTCAGAAATGACATATGTCACTTCTACACATATTTCAGAGACCAAACGAGTCCCCCTTCACTGCCTCATTTCAAAAAGGCCAAGGGAGTGTCCAGAAGATGAAGAGCCAGAGGTATTTGGTGAAGAACACTAATGATTACCACTAACCTACTTCCCAGGGGGAAAGAATGCAGTGTAGAAGCTCGCTCATAATTCTAGCAGGTCCACAGACATTCCAAGCCCAGTCCACCCTTTATACTTTCTGAACATGTTCAAAGGAAACTGGGGAGAAGTAGGACTCATTCATCAATTCAATACGTGTTAACGGAGCATCTACTATGTCAGGCACATTCTGGAAGGGAAACAAGACAGAACAGGTCCATGTTCTTACGGGTTTTATATTCTAGAAGGGATTAACAGAAAATAAGTGGGGAAATTACAGCAGGTAGTAAATACCATCAAGGTAATGAACAAGAGTGTGATGTAACAGAGTAACTGGAATGTTGGGAGAGACCTACTTTAGATGGAGAGGTCAGGGAAGGCCGCTCTGAGAGGTGACACCTGAAATCAAAACAGAAGGATCAGAAGGAGAAAGACATGTGCCTGGCTAGAATAAAAGCTTTCCAGGCAGAGGAAACAGCAAGCGCAAAGGCCACGTGGCAGAAAGAGATCAGTGTGCTGGATGGGTAGACAGAAGGCCAGTGTGGTGGGGTCTTAGTGAGTGAAGTCGGCAGTGGTAGAAGTTGAAGTGGGACAAAGAGTCAGAGAGGTCAGCAGGGGCCAGATCATGTGGGTCTTGGGTATGTGTTCATGCTGTCTAACCCAGATCCTGGGTATCCTTCCCCCACTGCAAGGGGAGTTGTCGATATCCTGTGAGCAAGAGTCCACTAGAACCTCAGAACAACACAGCCTGAAGCTGAGTCCAGGGCCTTGAGGACAGGTGACACTAGCGCTAAGCCTGGAAGGCTAGAGAAGACACTAGAAGACTAAAGAGCAGTTAGTCCAGTCTTCTCTCTCCCTGCCACAGGACCCGGGTTGAGAACTTCCTTCTATAACTCAACACATGTCCCTTTTCTCTTGTACAAAGACCACCTTCCTCTCCTGTCCTCAGCTGCACCAGGCTGGCCTCCCTATCTCCAGAACAAGTTTCCTGCTTTCCTACCTCTAAGCTGTTATGATATTCCTCCTTAAAATGCTGTGTAATTTCCTCTCTACCTGCACATGGACCATTCATCCTGCAGAAAAATAGCTTTAATCCCACCTTCTTTCTGACATGTCTAGGGACCACCCACAGGCTAGAGCTGGCTGATGTCTTCTTCAATTTTTAAAGCAGCATTGAATTGGCCTAATAGCATTGGTTACTATTTCATACATAATTCTCCTGTCTCAGGAAACTATAAGCTCCTGAAAACAGGAATGATGTAGTTGAGTAGCTGCCCCTTGTCTCACAGAAAGACAGTACTCAGGAAATGGTTTGACTTAAGACAGAGGTAGTAGATTGGGAAATGTGGCAACATTGTCCTCTGAACCCAGGCCCCCTGGAGGACAGGGTTGGTCCCATGGCTTGCTCATCTCTGCATCCCCAGTCCCCTAACACAGGACCTAGAGCTGGCCGGCACTCAATGGATGCTTGTGAAATAAACCACGGGACTCATCTTAGGTTGGTGATTTTGGATAGGTGGCTTGACATCTCTGGGCCTCAGTTTCCTTATCTCTAAGCCAGGGATGAGGAGTTCCTTCCACATCAGGTTGTTGTGAAGACCAGAGGAAACATAAAAGGGTTATGTGAACTGTGGAGTCCTCACATATTATGAATGACTGAATGGACCCCTGGTCAACAGACTTTGTCATTCCCCAGGGGACACCACACCCAATAGAGAAGGATGTGAACCAGAGGGTTGACTGATCCGTCCTGCTTCCTACCAAAGCAGGTCAGACCAAAAGCAAAGAATAACAGGGTTGTGTTTCAAGGAAGAGCATCTGTGCTTTGAAAGATAAGGATCTTCTCACCCATCATGTCTGGTATCAACTCTGCTGGCCCTCTGACTCTTTCTCTTGGCCTCATGGGGAGAGAGGAGAGGAGATTAGGCAGCCAGCTTTCATAATGTCCTTGGTCTCCAGGCTCCTTCCACCTGATTTGTTTTTCAGGGGGTTTGTTTGAGTTGCACAGCCCTCCAGAGGTCTGCTCTGGCTTCCCACACATTCTATGCATCAAGAGAGAGCCTGGGTAGCAGGAGGAAAGGTCGTAAATCCATCATATGTGAAGACAAGAGATTTAGATCCTATCGAGCATGGAATGATGCGGAACTGGAGACCAACACCACTTTCAGCACCTGCACACCGAGGTAACATTTCACAGGCAGACAGAGTTGAGTGGGATTCGGGCTCTGCCATGTATAAGCTGGGTGACCTTGGGCAAGTCTCCTAATCCTTTCAGATTCACTTTCCTCCTAGTACCTACTTCCTAAGGCTTTGGTAAGAATGCATCCAGATAATGCTTGTAGAGCATTAACAAAGCACCCGGCACATGGAAGAGCTCAACCAATTTTGGCTATTGTCATTATTACACCATCAAGGCACAGGTTTGGGTTTTGAAAAGTATCCTCTCACACATCTCCCAAAAGGAAAAGAGCCCCAAACCTACAGTGCATGCTCCTAACACACTTGGGGATCTTCTCTGTCACTCATGCACACTCCTCACACTCTCAAAGACAAAGCTGTTCTGAGCCCTGTGAGCTTCTGTTATACAACATATGCAGAACAAACTGGAAAGTGTCTACACTGTCAAGTGCCAAGACCATGATCATTCACAGAACGGCCACAGATCAAAACTCTCCTTTTGATTAGGAAGTCAGAGAGGTGGCGGAAGGCAAAGCTCTAAAACATTCCTGTATCAAAGCTGAGCCAAGCCCAGGCACACACTCAGGACCGCCAAGGAAGTCTCACCTTGTCCGCTAGTGAATCAGGAAGTAAGTTTGCCTCCCCATCCCTAGTGCAGGAAAGTGATGTTGTGCTGGTCACCTATCTGTCTTGCTCATCGGACTCGGAATCTCTCAAAGGTAGTGACTGGACTATCCATCTTTAGGGGCCCAACCCTTGACAAACAGTATGCACTCAATAAATACTTGTTTAAGTCAATTGAGCTGAGAGAATCCTTTCTCTCTCCCCACAGGTGCAGAGAGCAGTAAGCCCTACCTAAGGGGGAAGCTTCCTGAGAATTTCACCCGCATTCCTGGGGCAGATGCAGCCTGCTGACCAATCTTCTCTGCTCCATACTGGCATTTCAGTCTCGGGCTTTGGTTACCTGTTGACATCTGCCCCTCTATCTAGACATATGAACTTCTGAAGAGTGAAGACACTCTGTCTTCTGGAGCAGAGGGGGCATAAGCATTATTATGATATGCTGGCTACTCTCCATCTGCCCCTCCAAGTCCTCCCTCCACCCTTCTCTGCTCCATTCTGTGTCCTGGGAGGCTGAACTCCATGAACTGCATCAACCAGTTTTCCTTGGTAGCTGGCTTCCAGATGGTTTCAGTCAATGGGCCGGTGCTACCAGGAGATCAGGAGATAAAAGGGAGACAGGTCAGGGTTTTTCCCCAACAACCTCCCTGATGGGTCATGGTTGTAATCCTCTGCACAAGTCCACAACTCCTGCCACGTGGCCCTCTCCTTTGCTATAGCTCTCCCCAGGTTCCATAACTGCTCCCTCCCTTGAATCTTTAACACGCAGGTGTGGAAAGGGCATTCTGCTGTTACTAACCCTGGGGTCCTTCATCATACTTGTCAGTGTCCTTTAACCCAGCCCACTCCTTTGTAAACAATCCCCTCACTGAATCCTCCTTAATCCTCTGACTCAGCCATCATGCTGAGATCTAATACATCATTAACATGCTATGCATCCAGATGAGAAACCAGAATTCAAGGAATTAAAGGAAAATGTTGCCTTAATAAGCGCATAGATGGGGAATCTCATAAGGAAGAAAAATAGAAGCTATATAAAAAAAAAAAAAAGAAGCAAATACAAATTACACACCTGAAAATTATCATTGCTGAAATGAAAGTTTCACTAGATAGGCTTAACTTCAAACAGAAGATAGAAGAAGAGTCAGTAAACTAAAAGACAGACCTATAGAAATTATTAATCTGAAGAACAAAGAGAACAGAGATCAAAGAAAAAATAGAGCCCCAAAGACCAATAGGGCAATATAATATGGCTTCATCTACCTGTAATTTGAGTGCTAAAAGTGAAGAGAATGAGATTGAGGGGAAAAAAAAACTTTAAGAAGTAATTTTTAAAATTGCAAATTTGATTTAAAAAAAAAATCAACTTATAGAACCAGGAAGCAAAAATAAACAAAACCAAAAAATTTTTAAATGAAAAAGTACAACCTGGTGCATGGCAGTCAAACCGCTGAATGCCTCACTTGCCTCTCCCTTGTCCCAGCCCTTCTCCCTCTTACCTGGTCTGGTATGAATGTGGCTCTGACTTCAGATCTTCCCTGATGAAGAAGGTAGAGTCAAGGGGGAAGCATCCTTGAGTTTCGCCACCAAAGAGAGAGGTGCTCAGGAGGATCTAGAACCATGGGACCAGCAGGCATGCGGGTAGGCAGTGAGGTGTGACTACCTAGGCAAGGTATGGGTCCAGATTTATGCCACCGTCTACACTCTGCAAAGCAGAGCACGCTGTGGGCTGTCTGGTGAGGAACACCTCATTATTTTCCACAGAAATAATACCCATTTCCTGGAGAAACAGTCGGCCTCCCTCTCTGCATTTATCCATCTCCACTGAAATCTAGAGCCACGTCTTCCCCAAACTGCGAATCCTGATTCCAGAGAAGAGAAAGAGAATATGCTATTTCTACCCAGGGCTGCTCATGGCTTTAAAAGCAGGACCTCTCAGCACTTATGGCTTGAAGCTCTCTGAGATCTAGCACCAGAGAGAGAGCACTCAGGGCCCAGAATCCCTCCTCCAGAGAGGTATTTCTCAAGGGTGTTAGGAAATACAGTCCTGCTAACACCCAATTCTCAGAGCAGGGAGAGAAAAGTATCAAGTTTAGCATCAAAGTCAAGTATAACCGTCTAGTTCAGGCCCTGTGTCCAAACAGCCCAGAGGCTCAGCAGGGCCAAAGCTTCCAGAGAAGGGGATTTCATACCTCCATCACCTCCTGCTGCTGCCTGTGGCTCCCAAATCATGGGAGAAGGTGGAGGGGTTGGGGCTGAGTGTGAATGCAAAGTTCATGTAAAACCAGAAATCAGGTTAGCCCAAGCAGCTGGCCAGGAGCTGCTTTGGAATTTCTGAATAGGAGGGACTCAGGAACAGCAATCAGAGTGAGGTGCCAGAGAGAAGTCCTCAGGCTTCTGGGCAGTACTCTACCTGCCACTGGGAATATGGCACTTGTCCACATCAAAGGTGGGAGGTTGATGGGGACTAATATATGGCAATCTAATGCCACTCACCCTCTTGGCATTGAATCCAGAGATCGCAGCTGTAAGGGGAAAAAGTATAGGGGCCTTTTATCCAGACAGTGTTAGAAAATAGACAGGACCCCCCCCCCCCCGCAATTAGTTGCTACTGGTGGAGTTTCAGGCATCAGTAACAGAGAATATGGAATGACAGGGAATTTTCTTTCACTCTCCAACTCACACTGCCTGTTGTAGCCACTATAAAAGCAGGCCCTGGTTATTGGTTCAGCTTAGGGACTAGACAGCCAAATAATAAAATTACCTGACTGGTCCTTGGCTATCTGTATCAGTCAGAGTTCTCTAAAGAAACAGAACCAATAAAACGTAACTGTATGTGGAGAGACAGAGAGATTGATTGATTTCACGGACTTGGCCGCCACAGTCGTGGAGGCTGGCGGTTCCCAACTCTGCAGCGTGGGCTGGCAGGGTGGAGGCCCAGGGAAGAGCTGACATTGCAGTCTGAGTCCGAAAGCAGTCTTCTGCAGAAATTCCTCTTCTTCGTCTTTTCCTATTTAGGAGGTCTTTTTCTATTTAGGAGGTCTTTTTCTATTTAGGAGGTCAGTGGTTTTTATTAAGGCCTTCAACTGATAGGATGCAGCTGAATCCCATTATGGGGGCAGTAACCTGCTTTGCTCAATGTCCATTGATTTAAGTGCTAATCTCGTCGAAAAACCTCCATAGAAACAATTACGATCAATGTTTGACCAAATATCTGGGTCCAGTGGCCAAGCTGACAAAAAATTAACCTTTGCCCCATCATTCCGACAAATATGCCTACGGAGGGAGTGACCTGTGCAGGACAAAGACGGGCCTGAGGACAGCGTCGACCAGGATGGAAGGGGGCTGTGACTACCGAACTTGGGTGCTATTCTAGACAGCAGTTGAGGTCACAGGACCCATGTCCTTTCAGGGGGTCTAGACCAGAGCTTCTCCAATTTGAATGTGCATGTGAATCACCTGGGATCCTGGGCGGAGGTCCAAGATTCAGCATTTCCCACAAGGTCCAAGTGACCACCTGCTGGGCCACGGGCCACACTACGAGCGGCAGGTGGAGGGGTCAAGAGCACAGGCCTGGAGTTAGAGTCCCAGCTCTGCCCCTTCACTTGCTGCGAGACTTTGAACAAGGGAGGTGGTTGCCTCACCTGAATCTCAGCATCCTCATCTGTAAAGTGGGGGGCACTAACATTATCCGTTTCAAAAAGTCTTTGTGAAATTAAAGAGAAAATGAACAGGAAGTGTTGTGGCATACAGTTCAACCTCAGTGAAAGCTCCTGGCTGCTACATTAATATGCACACAAGATCTTCAAAGAATCCATGTCAAGTAAGATAAATAAATCTTATATCCATTGATTAGCTTGGTGAAAGAACCTGGACATAAAAACCACAGGAAGAACAGTTAATAAAATTGAGAATGTTCTCCCTGGAGAATGGATGTAGGCAGGAGGCAGGGGAAAGTGGAAGCAGGAAAAGAAACGATTAAGGGCTCCCTGAACATACTTGAACTAGAGTATCCATGAAAATGAAATGAGAATTATCCTACAAGGCCCCTCCATAAGGTTAAACAAAGACCAATATATGGAGCTTCCTGGGAAGTCAAAATGGGATCAGTAACAGAACTTGGGAGCCTCTGAAGCTACCCAAAAGTGAAGCATGCTGTGAGGCCTGAGTCATCCGTCTGCCACCAGGAACAGCCAGGCCAACGAAACCGTCAGAGGCCAGAGGCTGGTGCCACAAATGCATGTGCCAATTCCCCAACCCCTCCAAGCACTTCTAGAACTCAGAGCAGCTTACATGGGTGGCTGTCCCTAGGAAGAGCCATGCAGTGCTAGCACTCTGGCCCTGCTGTCCAAGCGCCTCTCCTGGGGGACACTTGGCACACTGCAAGCTTAGTCATGATGCATCAAACAATTCATTCAGATTTCTTCAATTCCATTATCAGGCCCTTTGGGAGCCAAATGGGAAAAAGAATCAGTTCGTGTGCTGGCTAAAGAAGCAGCTGTGTCCAAATAGCATGGCCCCCATTAAAATACTGACCTGTTGTCCTGCAGTCTCCCAGGCCAGAGCTGCCATGTTGCCAGAACATTCAGACAACCACACTGCTTGGTCATATGTTGAACACTCTGTATACCCACTGAGACAGAACCTCCCCCCCACCCCGAGAACCCTCTGCGCCAGCCCCATCCCCATGACCCCCTGGACTGCTCTACAGTCTAGCGATCCAGGGGTTAATGCCTGGCTCAACAGGAGCCTGGCCCAACAGCCAGTCACCAGTTGTGGAATATTCTGACATCGCCCTATACATTGTGGACAATCCCCCAGGACCCGCCCATCAGGTGCTCCTTGCTTCTTGCACATGTCTGAGAGTTCTTTCCACACTGAGCACAGCCTCCTCAGGAGCTGGGAAGACGAGGGAAACCATCTCTTTCCCAAGCACATCTGGCTTTGTATGGCCTTATATCCTCATCTCCTGCCCCGACCACCTTCCCTTTATAAGAGAAGAGAGCCTAGAAGAGAAACAGAATAAAGAGGGAAGGACCAGGTTTGGGGTGAGAGTACCTGGGACCAGCAGCTGGGTTGGGTGGGTGCACCCTCTAGACAGGACTCTTTGGCTCCACATGGAAAGAAACAGCCTTGGGGTGCCTGGGTAGCTCAACTGGTTAAGCGTCTGACTTTGGCTTAGGTCATGATCTCAAAGTTCATTAGGATTCTCTCCCTCTTACTCTGTCTCTCCCCCACTCACACTCTTTCTCTCTCAAAATAGATAAACTTTAAAAGAAAGAGAGACAGGGGCGCCTGGGTGGCGCAGTCGGTTGGGCGTCCGACTTCAGCCAGGTCACGATCTCGCGGTCCGTGAGTTCGAGCCCCGCGTCAGGCTCTGGGCTGATGGCTCGGAGCCTGGAGCCTGTTTCCGATTCTGTGTCTCCCTCTCTCTCTGCCCCTCCCCCGTTCATGCTCTGTCTCTCTCTGTCCCAAAAATAAAAAAAAAAAAAAAAAAAAAAAACGTTGAAAAAAAAAAAAAAGAAAGAAAGAGAGACAGAGAGAGGAGGGGGGAAGGAAGGGAGGAAGGAAGGGCGAGCCTTTTTTATCCTCCTTCCCCTTGGGAATGGGGAGTTTATTTGTTCTCCCTGAGGGATAGTGAGCGCCTCAAGGCTAAGGACAGATTCGCAGGTCAAGCAGATAGGCCTGACTCAAATCCTGGCCCTGTTGCTCACTACCTGTACATCTGTGAGGTAACAGAACCTCTCAGAAACTCAGTGTTTTTTTTGTTTTTTGTTTTTGTAATGTTCATTTATTTTTGAGAGAGACAGAGCATGAGAGGGGGAGGGGCAGAGAGAGAGGGAGACACAGGGAGAAGAAGGTTCCAGGTTCTGAGCTCTCAGCAGAGGGCCCGACGCAGGTCTCAAACCCACAGACCACGAGATCATGACCTGAGCTGAAGTCAGACACCTAGCCGACTGAGCCACCCAGGTGCCCCAGAACCTCAGTTTCTTTATCTGTAAAACAGGAATGAGAATAAGAATCGTACCTGTCTCACAGGGCTACCATAAAGTTGAAAGAGATTAAAGCACATAAAACACGTAGTCTGATCCTTGGCATTCAGTACTGAGTAAATGTGGGAGTTAGATCTCACTAGAGAAACCCCTGCCCCAAAACCTGGCAGATTAACCTCTGACTAAACACTCATCAAACTGAATCAAGCTGCAGTCTGTCAGGAATACTCACCAGCTCCTAGGTCTGTCTGAAAGAGGATTCTGGGGTGAAGGCAGCTGTCTCCCAGCACCCCCTCACCTCACCTGTGTCAGCAGGAGCCAAGGTCAAGGAGATGGGGGCCTCCCCATCTAAGATCTACCAGGGGAGACAAGAGCTCTGAAGAATTCAGAGAGCCTAAGGCTCATGCTCCTTCAGCCCCGGGGCAGGGGGTATGCAGAAATGAAGGAGAGAGGGGGGACCTCCCTATGAGCCTTGCTCCCATCTCTACCAGGCCTAAAAGCTTTAGCCTGAACACCCTAGTTTCTCTCTGACACCTACCTACCCTGCCCTTTATGAAGGGCCTCCTCTAAAGGGACTTCTTGCTCTGAACCCAGAAGGGAGTTAGACCCACGCCTGTCACATCTGGCCCTGGCAGCCTCCACTGACTGCTTAACCAAAGACAGGACTACAGGTGGCCGTGGTCTTAGACGCTAACCCCCAGCCAGCCCAGGTTCCTGGAGCCAAGCCTATTCCGACAACTCAGTCAACAGTCAGGCATCTGTTGTGTGCCGGGCTCTGCACCCCTTACAGGGGAAAATGAGGCACTCCATCTGCGGAAGGAGGTGGGGATGTGGGGGGATGGGAGATCACTGTGCCCATGCCAGTTTTCTAAGGCTGTGGCAAAGGGCCACAGGGATCTCTCAAAGATGCTTCAGTGGGGACGCAGGACTAGCAGCATGTCCATCACAGAAGTGCTCACAGACCAGTAGAGAGGTGCCCAGGGCAGAGGACAGAGAAATCCACAGAATGTGGGTCATTTCCAGTGAGGCAGGGCAGGGCCACAGGAAAAGCAGGGATGAATACCTGAAGCCCGGGGAGTGTTGAAGGCCTTGCATCTGGGATCTGAAATGAGCACCCCCAGGGATGCTGGGAGAAACACCGACTTGGAGAACACCTGCCTGCAGAGGTCAGCGGTCAGAAGCTGCTCTCAGGCCACACTACTCCCCATCCATGGAGCATGCAGTGATCTCAGACTCTGGAGAACCCCGGGTAGCTCAGGTACACAGTCTCCTCTCTGTTAACAGGCTTCTGAAGAGGCCAAGCCCCAAGAGGTGGGTCTGATTGCTTTCGGGGAATCATGGTGCTGCTTTGGGCTTGGATCTGTGATTCTGGCCAATAACATGCAAGCCTGCTGGAGGGCCACTGGTCAAAGGTTCCTTGCAAGGAAGCAACAGCCATCTGATGGCAACCATATGGATGTGGCATCTGGAGATACTGCATCCATCTAGTGACCCTGAGGGGCGCCATCCTGGCGGCAAAGCTGAGGGAACCTCAGAGCAGGTAGAGCTGGAGCTCAGGGGACTCCCTGCCTCTGGACTCATGACTAATAGTAAATCCCCTTAGTGTCCAAGCCCAGCCACTAGGGGTTTTGTTAGCTGTGGGCCTTCGGAGAGATTTAGAGACCCCATCTTCTCTCTCCTCCCCGCATCATGCTTGAAAAATATCCAGAGCCTCGGGTTGCCAAATAAAACTAAGGTTAGCAAATAAAAATATAGGACACCAGTTAAATTTAAACTCCAGGTAAACAATAAATCGTTTTTCTAGTATAAGTGTATCCTATGCTATATTTAAGACATACTTCTACTAAAAAAATTATTGCTTATCTGAGCCCCAAATTTAACTGGGCATCCTATATTTGATCTGGCAACTCTACTCCAAATCTCTCGTTTTCTCTCGCTTAGTAGTGAACTATCCTCCAAAAAGGTTTCAACACCCTGAGGGGCTTCTGGGATAGCACCAATACACCCCCTCACCAAGCCCCAAGTTACCACTCTGCATCCCCCTCTTCTCTGCCAGGTCTCAACAAATGGTGAAAGAGGAACGAGAATGAGGAAGACCAAAATATCACCTTCATGGCTGAGAAAGCGGATGGGGGATCTGACTGAGCGCTGCAAGCATCTGGGCTCCTGATATTGAACCTCAAACTAGACAGAACACCCACCCAGTCTCAGGCATCCCTGGACCCTCCCAGGCCTACTGTGGGCACGGGAGGGGGCTGCCATTCCCCCAACTAACTCCATGACCAAGAACAATGGAAACTCAGGCAGAGGTCTAGGCTTTGGGCTTGCAGAGACCTGGGTTCCAATCCTGACACCCCACTTAGTGGCTTATGTGACTTTGGGCAAGCTGCTTTCCCTTCCTGAGGCTTCATTTCCCTGTGTGTGAGGTCAGGATTGAAATATGTCCCTATTTTTGATATATTACTTACTTTAAAATACTTAAGTATAGGGGCATCTGAGTGGCTCAGTCGGTGAAGTATCCGACTCTTGATTTTGGCTCATGATTCGTGAGATCGAGCCCCACGTGGGGCTCTGCTCTGACAGAATAGAGCTTGCTTAGGATTCTTTCTTTCCTCTGCCTCTGTCCCTCCTCCCACTCACATGCACACACACTCTCTCTCTCTCTCTCAAAATAAATATTTTTAAAACATTTTTAATAAAATAAGGATAAACAATGTGAAACAAATGTATATGTGCATATGAATTAATTTTCAACTTCACCCTAAGGCAATTATTGACAATTGCAGTTCCTTATCAGGAATCCACATCCTAGTAGGTGCTACCAAGGGCTTCAAATATCCTATGTAAATGTGCACCGTAGGGTCTGTAGACTAACCTAATGAAGGGCAGACATGCTTGTCATGGGTGAAATGACAGAGGCTCCGGAAATGGGGCTGGCTGGAAAAACTGTCCGGCATTCTAGCCTTAGCATAAAAGGAGTTCAAGAATCCAAAAACCCAGCCACCTAGCAGAGTGCTGGCATTCGAGTTCCTTTGGTTCTGTGTGCCCACCTTTTACCTAATTGGGGGGGGGGGGTGTCTGTCATCCGATCTGCCTCAAAGGGTGGCAGGTCCTGCCATCAAAGCAACATTTCCTCCACCTGGCGTGTTCTTATGCACAGAGCTTGCCCAAGTGCCAAGGGCAGGGCAGGGAGCACCCTGAGCTTGTAGGAACAGGTATGCCACTTCAGCAGTCACTGACCTACAGGTCTTCATGTGGCAGAGACTAAGACTAGCCTGAGACTCACACTCATTGCCGTGCATATCCAAGTAGCAAGAAGAAGATGCGGAACTCCAGCCCAACTGTGATCACTGGAAGCTCTATATTAACAACAGCAACAACAAAAACCCTGACGGTTGTTGAACGGCCAAGTTGACTTAGACTCCTTCCCAGCTTCTCCTTCTGGGTTATTGGGAGGATTCATGATAAGAAAGAGACATAAAATACTGACAAATGTTGTATTTATTCATCCTTCTTTTTATTATTTGGACCTCCCTCTCCTTTAGTCAAAGAACCTCTCCAAGCTGGGGAGAGGAGCCGGGAAGAGGAGGGAGGAGGAAAGAGGGGTGTCGTTTGCTGAGATTTAGAAGAACACAGCATGTCCAGCCAGCAACACCCCCAGTCCCCGGAGGCTGCAATGTATTAAATCTCAGGGCACACGGGCTCAAAAAGGCTCTCTCACTGGTGGCAAGAACACACCCAGGGCCCTCTGTGACCAAGGTCCTGAATTCCCATCACTCTAATCTTGTGGTCACACATGAGCTGCTGGAGACCTCTGCCCTTCCCCACCCACCAGTGACAAATGACATTGAGATATGGATGTTCTTGATGTGGCCAAATTTTGTCATGGAGATATTTTGATGATTGTAAGAATAATAGCATCAGAAATAATCGTTGTAGTGTACCTAGAACATAGCAAAATAAATGCTAGCTGAGCTCTTCACGTGAATGTTCTCGTACCACAATACGTTATGAAATCTACAATGGGGAATATGAACCTTTAAAAAATTAAGAAATAGGGGTGCCTGGGTGGCTCAATCAGTTGAGTGTCCAACTCTTGCTTTGGGCTCAGGTCACAATCCTAGGGTCACAGGATCGAGCCCTGCATTGGGCTCCATGCTGAGCGTGGAGCCTTCTTGAAATTCTCTCTCTCTCCCTCTGCCCCTCTTCCCTACTCACTCTCTCTCTCTCTCGCTAAAAAAATAAATAAATAAAATAAAATAAAAAACCAATAATAATAATAAAAAACTTAATTAATTAAGAAATGTGCCCAAACTCATGGAGTAAATGGTAACTGGGATTTGAACTCAAGTGATCTCATCCCAGAACCCATACTCCTAACCATCGGTTTATAAAATACCAACAGAATTTGGGGTGGAAGATACAGAAGTAGAAAATCAGATTCTAAAGTTCAAAAAGAGACATAAACAAACTAAAATATCCATGGAAACTCTGAAAAATATCTAATGAAGAAGAATATGCTCTATATCCCCAATAATTAAATCAGTGTGTCACAGCACATGCCCAGACAATTCTCCCAATCAAACAGAAGAAAAATGTGAGAAAGAGACCCAGCTACATGTGGAATTGAGCATTTGATAAATGTGATATCTCAGATCAGGGAGGGAAATAGGGATGAATCAATAAACGGTATGGGCCAATTGGGTGGCCATCTGGAAAAAAATAAAGTCGGCCCCATGCTCCATACCATATACAACTGACAAACTCCAAACTGATCAAAGATTTTAAAGTGAAAAAATATGAAATCCTAAACTCAAAGAAAAAAGAAATGTCTAAGCCAGGGGTAGACATCTCTAACCAAGACTCAAAATTCCAGAAGTCATAAAAGAAAAGACAGATCAGTTTGACTAACACAAATTAAAACTTCTGCATGGAAAAAGTGATAAGCAAAAAAAATCTGGGAGAAAATATTTATAACCCATATCACAGAGAGAGGGCTAATCTCTCTAAAATGTGCAAAATCTTACATACTGCCAAGGAAAGACAAGAACACAAATGGGAATGAGCAGACAGTGCATAGAAAAGGAAACAGAAATGGCCCTTCGATATATGAAAAGATGCTCAACCTGATTCATAGTAAGAAAAATGTGAGGGAAAACTTCTTTGAGATAATACTGTTTATCTAGCAAGTTGGCCAAAAGCCAAGAGTTTAACCCTCCGCTCTATTGGGAGCCCGTGGAGAAATAAGGTCCCTCACACATCGCTTATGGAAAAGCCCCCTTGAAGGGCAATGTGGCAACATCGATCAGAGTTACAAATGCATGTACCCCCTCACCAGTAATCTCACTTCTGGGAACTTACCCTACACACGGACTTGCAAACATTGTACTGACATGGTTATTCACCGCAGCATAATTTGTTACAGCAGAAAAAGATGGGAAACGGCCAAATGTTCATCAATAGGGCCTGGCTAAGTAAATTATGACGTTATCATACATCCACTCAATGAGGCGTTGCACAGCTGTTTGGAAAAAAAAATAAGAAAGAAGAAGCTCTTTATGCCCTGATACAGAAAGAACTCCAAAATATATAGCGAGGAAAGTGCAGAACAGTGTTTATAATATGCTACTTTTCATATAAAAGGGGGGGGGTATTTTTTTAATTTACTTATGTTTTCAAGAGAAACTAAAATTAACAAAAGAAACAAAACTGATTGCCTATTAAAGGTGGGAGACAGGAACGGCACAGAGGGCGACTGAGGTAGGAGGGAGAATTTTCACTCTCAATCTTTTCTTTAACCATGTGAATATATTACTATTTCAAAAATTAATATTTTTAAACATTTTGATGTTATGTTTTCAACTTATTCACCATTTACCAAGCGCTATGTGAAAACAGACATCCTCCCCCACTCCCTCAGCTGCCTGCCATCCCAGACCCTCAAGTGAAGCTCAGGGACCATTTAAGTTAAAAAAACAAAAATGAGGGTCAGGGCACCTGGGTGGCTCAACTTGGAAGCATCTGACTTTGGCTCAGGGCATGATCTCACAGTTCATGAGTTCAAACCCCATATCGGGGTCTCTGCTGTCAGCCCAGAGCCTGCTTCAGATCTTCTGTCCCCCTCTCTCTCTGCCCTCCCCTGCTCTCTCTCTCTCTCAAAAACTAAACATTAAAAAAAGTAAAAATAAATAAATATAAATAAATGAGGGTTAACAGTAACTGCTGGGTGTGTTACTTGGAAATTAAAACAGCAATTTTTGCATCTTGATGAGGTCATATCAAAATGTCCCACATCCAGTCATACAGGCAGAAAACCGCAGAGAGCACCCCCAAGTTCAGAATCCAAAGCACATCCCCGCCCCATACTCTGCCTCACCCCCTGGTGCTTCTGAGGCCTGGTTGAAGGTGTTGCACCTTCACCTCACCTGGGGCTTTAAAACTTACACCAATGCTTAGGGCATCTGGGTGGCTCAGTCGGTTAAGCCTCTGACTTCAGCTCAGATCATGATTTCACAGTTCTTGGGTTTGAGCCCATCATTGGGCTCTGTGCTGACAGCTCAGAATGAACCTGCTTTGGATTCTGTGTCTCCCTCTCTCCCTGCCCCTCCCCCGCTCGACTCTATCTCTCTTAAAAAATAAACAAACGTTAAAAAAAATTTTTTTTTAAAACTTATACCAATGCCGTGACCCACCACTAAACTGCTCAGACCAGGCCAGACCTCCCCCTGTGATACCTGCTTTCACCCCAGACACTGGATGCAGTTGTAACTGCCCATTTGTGCATGTGATCGTCTGATTAGTGTTTCGTGCTCTTGGACTGTAAGGTGATGGGTGTAGGATCAATGTTTTCTTTGCTCACAGTGTGTCCCACGTGCCTAGCAAATAGTTGGTGCTCAATAAGTATTAGATGGATGAATGAATGAATCCTGGGACCGGGAGAAAGAAGCAGGGCCGGGGGGGCAAGGAGATAAGGCAATAGCTAGGCCAGAAAGAGGTCCCTTCCAGGACCCCTCGTTGAGGCACCTCTAGGCCCAGCAGCCCACGGTGAGCTGTGACAGGGAAATCGCTTTCTCTAGGAAGCTGATCAGTCCCACCAATAACCAGGTTAATATTGATGCTCAACTCTGAGCAGTCGCTGAAGACTGTCTGATTGGCAGACAATCCTAAGTGCAGCCCACAGCAAGGAGTGAGGCTGGGTCACCCTGCCCTGGACACCATGACTTCCACAGCCCCTAAGAAGCCCCATATGTGCACAGGAGAAAAAGCAATCAAGTGGTGAGAGGCCGTATGCCGGAGGTCCTGCCCCACCCTCTCAGCCTTTCTCCTTGGCGGGACAAAAAAGGAATCAGAACTGACTTCTGGGCTCAGCCCGTCACTGTGCGACTGCACAGGTCACCCAGACGCTCTGGGTCTCACTCTGCTCACCTGTCAACTGTGGAATAATACCTGACTTGGGCTTATTGTGGCACAACCTGTAGGTGCTCACTCAACGGAAGTCATCTGGGACAAATAAACTGGATCCCATGACTCAAAACAGCTAGCAAGGCGGTGCCTGGGATGTGGGGGGGGGCTTTCTTTTAGTAAGTAGCCCCACACCTCTAGCATTTTTGCTCAGGTAGCTTATTACCCATGGAGGCATTGAAAGTCCTAGAGAGCCAGAGGGTGGGGACCAGGAGACAAAGGGTCCACCACCAAGATGGACACAGGAGCCAGTTCCAAGGAAAGTTGCTTCCCTTAAGGGCATAAGGCAATGGTCCACACAGACATGTGGAAGAGCTAAGGAACCACAGGTGAGGTGCTCAGAGTATGGGACCCATGGGGAGTCCTCACGTCTTGGCTCTGGCTTCTCCTCTGTGACACCACTGCCACCCTCCCACTGGTGGCAAAGGCCCTTCCAATCTCTGTCCCACGGCCCAGCTGGGTGCCAGCTGCCCCACCCCTGTGCTCACCAGGGGAGGATTAGAGACACTGGCCCTGCCCTGCTTGGCTCAGCCGTGTCATGAACGACACCAAACAAGCACTCCTTTATCTCAACCTTCCCTTTTTTATTCCAAACACGAAATAGAGAAGTTTTATCAAGCACATTTAATCACCGCTCTTCCTCCTCTTCTCTCATTACAAGGAGGGTGACTTAGGCCGTGTCCTTGGCAGGCTGGAACAAATGGGGATAAAAATTCAAGTCACTTCCCAACACATCCCAGAGTTCCTGCACCCTCACGTTGGCGCCCTCCATAAACCTTCCCCCAGCCTCTTCTGGGAGAAGGGGGCGGGGCCACACTGCAGAGCCACACTGCGGTCCCCGCCCTGTGGCGGCCCCTGGGCTAACACGGGGCAGCCTGCTGTGTCTTGACTTGTCTGCTTCTATAGCCACTTCTATAACAGGAAGGTGAACAGAAGACTGTGGGAAAACAGAGGATGGAGGGGCAGATTCCATGTGGGGGTCAGGGAAGACTTCGCAGAGGAAGGGACTTGTAGGGCTGAGTCTAAAAAGTTAAGAAGAAAGGGAGAGATGTTCCAGACAAGGAGCTCTAAAAGAACATGTGTTGATAAGACTGGGGAGAAGAGTTGACCCTGAATTTGAAGGGCCACATGTGTTGTTGCCGGCGGTGGGGAGCTGGTGTCTATTTTGTAGGAAGCTCACAGTGGAAGCCGAACGGAGGCCAGAGCATTCTGGAGTGTGTAGGGCTCTGTGACAGACACAGCATACCGGACTCCTGTATGAGACCATGGACCTCTTAACCTTTTATTTTAAAAGTTTTATGGCTATAGACTGGCCAAGTAGGGGTGAGGAAATTTAACCCCCAAATAGGGGAGAGAACAGGTGCTACCGTTCCTCTATTCCATGCCCATGGTAGGTATTACTAATCGATCACAGAACTATTTCCTGCTGAGTCTGGTCTCAGCCACAGATTTCTTCCCAAGGCAGAGCTCCGGGTCACCACCCCCCATTTAGCTGAGGTGGCACATGAAAAATCAGGTATATTTGCCATTCTTGTCCCAGGAAAATAAAACCGAACATTGACATTAGGCTAAAGCAAGCAGCACCAGCTAGGAAAGCTTAATGTAAAAGTCCCCAAGAAGTATTCAAAATAAATACAAGGTGTTGGTGGAGAAGAATCAAGTTCACAACCTTGAGAAAGTACTTTTAAAAGAAGTACCTCGGGATTAATTTTCCTACAAAGCGGCAGAATCGCACAGTAATCATCACGCACCTGTCTCTCTCTCTGGCACACACTTGGAAATTAGAAGCAATTTTCAAGTCCTCGCCATCACAGGGCTTGCCTTCCAATTTCCGCTTTTGCCTGCAGAACGAGAAGAGAGTTGCAAAAAGGCTGATGTAAACAAGAAATCATCTAGTTGGGGTTCCCGGAGGGTGCAGGGGGCAGGGTAGCCATCTGCCTTATGTGGCCCAAGAAGGCCACTCTTCCCTTGGCTAGGAAAGAAGTGAGGATCCATCCAAGCCCTTCCCCCCTGCCCTTTCCCCCTGGAGAATTCCAGAATGCCAGTAGGACTTAAGTTCTGAGGACGATTTGGGCTTTGTGCCCCAGCTGCCAGTCAGCTTCCCCGTGGCCTTTGGCAAGCAAATGGGACAAGCAAATACCACGTTGGCCTTTTGATCCTCCCTTCTCTGTGCTTGACCCTTGCCCAGGGCCTGCCTTTTCTTCTCCCGCTTCCTCTGCCCCACCCCAAGAAGCAGAAGGAAAGATATGGTCCTGGTGTTTCAGACCCCCATATCCCCAGAAGAGAACAGCCTGCAAGGCGCTGTGTGAAGGGGCCCCGCCCCCTTTCCTTGCTGGGCACTGTGAATAACCAGTATTTGCTTCCCTCTCACTTTGGTGTACAAAACCCCATTGGGTCCCTAACAGGCTGACAACCCCATCGCCTGGCTGGGCTTACTACGCATGCTAGTTCTCTGACCTAAGGAGGGGTGGATTCTGCAAACCCTACCAGGACCCCTCAGGCAGGGCCACTCCATGCAATAGAAGGCTCATCCATCATCACCGATATAGCTGTAGGTCCTCCACGGGAGGCTCTTTCCAGACCAGGGCAGGGTCCCTGGCCAACCTGGGGCTAAGTCCTTAACCTGAACCTCAGTTTCCTCCTCTGGAGAAATGCGGGCTCTAACAACCGATGCTGCAGGCTTGTCCTGAGGATTAAAGATGGTGTGCAGTACAAGCCAATAATAGGGTACCGGGCACACACAGCAGGGGCTTCGCATGTGCTGGCTGTGTTGTCTGGGCCTCGGTTCACTCGCTCTAGGAGTGTCCAGGTAACAGGAGCGCTAGCTGGACGGCCCTCGTAGCCCATGGGGAGGCCCAGACACTTAGAGTCATCACTCGTTCTTAACAGTGGCAGGGAGGTTGCTGTTCCAGCAAGAAGTAAAGTGTGAAGCGTTTGCACGCGGGGGAGCCAGGCCAGGCCACCCCTCCTGCCCACAGTCAGCCCTCGGGCCTGTTAAATTACAAGCAGATCCTGGCAAGAAACTGGCTCAGCCTCTGCCTCGGGGTCAGTGGCCTTCAGGGCACACACTCACTGGCCCACTTCCCTGGGCCACCTGAATTCCTGATGGGGCCTGTTTTCTTCTCACGTGACCAGGTGAGCTCCAGCACTTCCTGCAACATCTGCCTGGCACGGGCTGGGGCTGCACACGCTCGGTGAATGACATCAAAGCAGGAGAATGTGTGCCCGGCACCCCTCTTTCCTCCCCTTTCCCAGTTTTCCTGCTTCTGACCAGGCTCCAGACAGAGACCCCTGCAACCCTGGTGGAAGGAGGTTCCCGCTTCCCATGGAGGGCCCTCCATCGAGAGCCCACAGCAGTCCCTTGGGCCCTGAGGCCTGTGCTGCCCTGGAAGGTACCAAGCAGAGCTGGCTGCCCCAGGCTGGCAAATATTTAGGTGCCCCTTAAACACTAACTCCTCCGGGGCACCTGGGTGGCTCAGTCGGTTAAGCGACCAACTTTAGCTCAGATCATGACCTCACAGTTCGTGAGTTCAAACCCCGCACTGGGCTCCCTGCTGTCAGTGCAGAGCCCACTTTGGATCCTCTGTCCCCCTCTCTCTGCCCCTTCCATGTTGTACTCTTTCTCTCTCAAAAATAAACATTAAAAAAAAAAAAAGCCTAACTCCTCCATAATGCAGAAGAGATCAGGGAGGACCCAGGTGGTGGTCCTCAGCCTCTCCTCCCCTGCCCTAAACCATTCAGCTCTGGCCCCAAATGTACCCAGGAAATTGAAAGCTCACCAGAGAGTTGTCTCCATCCGGTGTAGGGACCATCTTACATATTCAGTGTGCACCATTGAGAACACTCCCTATCCCAAAGAGCTTATCCAGAAAAATCTTCCAATATTCATAGGACTTTCCCTGAAAGCAACTCTGTTAAATATGCCTCATCATATGACATTTCCAGTGGGGTTTCGGTGTCCCCTCTTACAGATGGGGCTCTAGGCAGCTGCCTGGCTGGCCACGTGTTAATATTGCTAAGGTCCCGAGATAATTCCCTTCTTAGAAACCCAAGTGATTGCACAGAAACCTTAGGTCAGATCCCAGCCCCTTGCAGCTGTGTTTCCTCTTCGTCCTTTACTGCTGAAAGGACAAAGCGGTCTCTTGGTCCACCCAGAATCAAACAGAGACATCAAAGCAGGCATGCATCTATCTGTCTGTACCATGACTATTTAAAGAACTTCCCACCCAGCCTATTTGTTAGCGTGTTGAAAGATAGAGAAGACGGGGCCCCTGCAATGAGGACAGGGCGGAACGTTGGGCAAGATATATAGAAAGACGGTATGTCAGCAGTGAGAAACAATAGTATCATTAATATTACTAATAGCTGCCATTTATTGAGCACATAATACATGTCTGGCTCTGAACTCACACTTAACATATCCCATTCCAGCCAGCCTATAAAGGGAGTTTATTATCCCCATTTTACAGCTGGGGAGACTGTGGCACAGAGAAGATAAGTGACCATGTAGACACTCAACCAGTAAATGGAAAAACCTGTTTGTACACATAGGTTCGTCTGAACCCAGGGCCTGTCAGTCACTACCCCTCTCTTTGTGGACAGCAGTCCTGGCTCTGTTGTTTCCTATCTGGTGGAGCCCTGGGCCCACCTTTCCACCTCTATCTGTTTCCTCAATTGTGGGATGAGGATGATCCTGTGATCGGTTAGTAGTACCTGCTACGGGCATGGGATGAAGGAGGGGTGGCACCTGTTCTGTCCCCTATTTGGGGATTAAATTAAATTTCCTTACCCCTACCTGGCCACTCTGTAGTCATAAGACCTTTAAAATAACAGGTCAGGGGCACCTGGGTGGCTCAGTCGGTTGAGCGTCCGACTTCGGCTCAGGTCACGATCTCACAGTCCGTGAGTTCGAGCCCCGCGTCAGGCTCTGTGCCGACAGCTCAGAGCCTGGAGCCTGTTTCAGATTCTGTGTCTCCCTCTCTCTCTGACCCTCCCCCATTCATGCTCTGTCTCAAAAATAAATAAACGTTAAAAACTTTTAAAAAAAAATAAATAAAATAAAATAAAATAACAGGTCAATGGTCTTATACAGGAGTCCAATATGCTGTGCCCAGCACAGAGCCCTACACGTTCCAGAATGCTCTGGCCTCTGCCCAGCTTCCACTGTGAACTTCCTACAAAATAGACACCAGCTCCCCACCACCGGCAACAACACATGTGGCCCTTCAAATTCAGGGTCAACTCTTCTCCCCAGTCTTATCAACACATGTTCTTTTAGAGCTCCTTGCGACTGCCGGTGATGTTCCCTGGAACATCTCTCCCTTTCTTCTTTTTTTTTAGACCCAGCCCTGTATGTCCCTTCCCCTGTGAAGTCTTCCCTGACCCCCACAAGGAATCTGCCCCTCCATCGTCTGTTTTCCCACAGTGTTCTGTTCGTTTCCCTCTCATAGTAATGGACATATAAACAGTGCAAAAAAAGCCTTCATAAACTGCAAAGGACCATGACCGCCCAGCGTCTCCTAGTGTTCTTGTTGAATCAGAGCGAATTCTTCCGAGGCAGAAAGGCACCCCTTTCACTCCTCGCAGCCTGGAAGGCCCCGGTTCCTCCTCTTCTCCTTGGAGACGCTTTATGAGATAAACAAGCCCTGTGTCAAGCCCCAGTCATGCCACCTTCAGGCTCCTTGAACCCTAAGTCCTGATGCTCCATCGTTCACGTGTGCCCCCCACCCCCACCCCGTGACTCAGTGCAATCACACGGCTACATGCGAAGCCAGGTTGCACAGGGCCCAACATGGGGAGATGGCTGGATTTTTCCCACGTGAACAAGTAACACAAGATATGAAAATAGAAAGGGACAGGAAATTCAACCCGACTGCTGATGGTTTCACTTATAGCTAAAAAGGAGAACGGGGTTTTAAGACCCGGACAAAATCAACAATGAATTGGCTTGTGGGGAGGAAAAGAGAAGGCATTTTCTTGAGCTACAGGGACTAAAAATAGTGTGAGGTTTTCCAAGAGGCTGTAGTGGCACTTCAGGATGTGGCTATGAAGCATTTATTTCAACAGATATTGGCGCACTCAAAGCCAAAGCCATTCACAGTCTGTCTGCTCACCAGGCCCTGGGAGCAGAGAGTTGGAGCCTATTTCAATCTCAGGCCTCCGCTCCTGGCCAAGCCCCTCCCCAGAACACCGCCATTCCCCCCACATGGAGTCAAGGGGCCCCTGTGCCCTGGGTTCTAGCTACTCCCCTAAGCAGCATTTTCCAAAGTTTTTTTGCCAAAGCACCCCCAACAGCAGAGGAGAAATTACAATGGGGTGGGAGGGTCAGATCTGAGACCTGCCTATAGAGGCTACCACAGCACAAAATTTCCTCCAAATCTCAGTCTTATCCCAAAAATTCATGAAAATATCCCCTACAAAAAAAAAAAAAAAAAAAAAGCCAACTTTGTGTTAGCATTTAAAAATCAGTTTGCTCCCCAATCTTACTCCAGAAAGGAGGGTCATGTTTATCCTGGGACATCAAGCATCCCCTGGCTCAGCACCGCCAGTGTGTGGTGCCCCACAGTGACAGAACAAAAGCCTTCGCTGAGAACCTCAGCCTCAGAGCTCCTTCAGCCACTGAAGGAAATCATTCATTCATCCATCAACTCATGCATTTATTCATTCAACAGGTATTTACTAGGATCGTTTTTTTTTTTTAATTTGAGAGTGGGGAAGGGGCAGAGAAAGAGACAGAGAGAGAGAGAGAGAGAGAGAATCTTAAGCATGCTCCACACTAAGCACAGTACCCAACATGGAGCTTGATCCCATGACCCTGGGATCATGACCTGAGCTGAAATCAAGAGTTGGACGCTCAACCGACTGAGCCACCCAGGCACCCCTAGGCTCCTTTTAAATGCCTAGACCTTGGGATAAAGCAAGAAGGATTCCAGCCCTTCAGGAACTGTCCCAGGGGGAAAACAGACAAGGACAGGAGGCATTGCATAGCTCCTCGATGAGTGTTCCAACAGGGAATAACCATGGAGGCTCTGGAAGCAGGAAGGCAGGGATCAGGAAAGCGTTCCTTCCATGGACAGCATAAGCCAGACTGTACTCCAGCCTAACAGTTAAGGTCTGTGTATCCCTGGGCAAGCCAGTTAACCACTCAGTTTCCTCATCTATGAAATGGGTGCAACAGCTTCATACAGTTTTCATGGGGATTATATGAGTTATATAGTACAACATGCTTCAGACTAAGTGTTCAATAAATATTATCTATTAAACTAAGGGCTGAGGAATGGATGGAATTGGGTGTGGGGATGAGGCAGAGATAAAGGAGGAAGGAGGGGAAGAGTGTGTTCCAGACAGACTGAACAACATGTTTAAGAACAGATATTCAATCAATATTTGTTGAACGAATAATCTTTAAGGGAGAGTAATGCAATCTTGGGAAGCCACACCCTTTATCTATTGTTTCCTGGTAGGTGTGCAGAGGTGTCCTCGAGTGGCATGTGGGCCAGGCACCCACGGGCAAGCCCGCTGCACCTTTCCAACCAGAGTGTCAAATTCCTAAGGGCAGAGATTGAGTCCTTCCCCTCTTGGGGTCCTCTAGCCCTGAGCCTTTGACCCCTTCCCTCAGGGTGACCAGTTCTTCTCTGTTCCCTCCTTCTGCTGTTTCACCATCACTTCCATCCTAGGGAAAGGCCTTGGCCAAGATCTTTGGAGAGAGCTCACAAGCGACGTGAGAAAAGCAGGGGGCAGGGGAGGGGGCGGTGCAAAGAGCCCTGAACTTGTAGTCAGGGGCCCTGGATTCAAGTCCTTGCTCTGCCAGCTGGCAGCCCCATGACCTTAGGTGAGTCACATAGGACACCAGTGCCGAGGGTACGCTGGGCTCCTATGATGAGCAGGTTTGGGGAGGGGGAGAGGTGATGCAGTAGGATAACCAACCATCCTGGCTTCCATGGGCCTGAGAGGTTTCCTGAAATTTAGGAAAAATTTCAGCATCAAAACCAGGAGTCTTGGGCAAACAGGGTGAGTCGGTCACTCAAAGCCTTGCTTCTTCCCTGCCATGTTTTACCCCACTCCCCTTCCCCAGGCCCGAATCACAAGTCAGCGCAGAGCCACACTGAGCCCTCTGGCTTCAAGGCTGAGCGGTGGGACCATGTCAGTGCAGAAGGAGGGAGGAAGAGGAAGAACAAGACTTTGGTGTTGCCGCCATGATGTTTCTACACTGAAGGCTAGCTTCGATCCACTGTCCAAGGTGGCCCACTGTCCGAGGGCTGTGCCAGAGTCTCTCAGAGATTTAATGTAGGGCAAAAACCAGGCTAGCTGGGGTGTCTACAGGGCCAGAGAGCAGCGGGGGGGCTGGTCTGTGCTGCTCTCTAAAGGGTTGGCATGATGGAGTTTATAACCTGGTGGCACAGAGCCCATCACTACTCCCCACAAGAGTTAACTGGGCTGATCAACCTGATGCTGACCCACTCGCCAAAAAGTAGGCAAGAGGCTGCAGGCGGGTGCTCTCCACTGAGTCCCAACCCCATTCACACCAGTAAACCCAGCAGAGCCTCCAGGGACCTCTACTCAGACCCCCATTGTGTGCCCTGCCATCGAGATCACAGCGGGCTCCCTGCCATCCCATTGGAGACATCTTGTGTTTTCAATTTCAAGTCCCCATTTACGTCCTGGTTCGGGCTTGAATGCCAGGCTATATTAGGTCATGCTGAGCCAGGCCTGTCGTGCTTTCTCATTAGCTGCATCACATCGTATTTTTAGGGGCGGCCAAGACTGAGACAATGCCAGAGGGCTGCTTTTCTTCCCGAGTCCCCAAGCACCACCTCCATAAAAATTTCACACTTGAAGGTCCTAGGGCCCCCATGGTTCCTGCTACAGTTTAGGAAGGACTCAGCTCTGAGAAGAGGAGCAAGTGACTAGATAAATTGGAAGCAACAAGAGACAAGGTCCCTCTGCCTGTTTTTCCATCCACTGCAGCCACCTACACTCACTGCCCCAAAGCCCAGCTGAGCTCCTGATTTCTCATGGCCCACTGCAAAGGGACAAAGATTTAAGACTCCTATGTGGACCAGACTGCCTTCCTCAGAGCAGCCTTCCCTGTCCCCATGTCCTCTGCAGAGCCCCAGCACCGCAGCATGGGGTCCCTGTGGTCTATCACCTGCTTTGTGGCAGGAACATTACAGTTTGCAAAGTGCTGCCCCATTCACGGTCGCATCTGACTTACCTGCAGGGGTGATGGTAGGATACCGAGTTTACAGATGAGGAAGCTGAGACAAAGCAAAGGGAGATGATGTGCCCAAGTCATGGGGATAGTAAGTGGGGGCACCGGGGCCTCTCACAGAGCCTGGGGCTCGGCTCAGAAGCCAAGGCCCGGCTGCCTGTTTAAGGCCACACACTTGGTAAGCAAGGAAAAGCTGTCATTCATGGGCTTCTCTCCCTGAAGCACACTGCTCACTGCTGGAAGGGAGGAGCCCTCCAAGTGCCTGGGCCCTCTGTGCTTCTCTCCTGCTCAGGACATCTTGTGCCAGGAGAGTCACCATCCCCAGGGCTGGGCCTAGGACAGCAGAGACAGAGGAAGTGCTCCCTGTGACTTTCTGCCTGTGACTGGCCCCTATTCCTGTTCAACTTTAAGTCACCCTCTCTTGCTCTGTCTCTCTCACACGACGTACACACATGCACGTAGGCGAGTCTGGGATCCAGCATCTAAGAGAACCCTCCAGGCCATCTCAGATTGGAGGAGGAGGGCAGGGCTATTCCTCTTGTTCTTCCCTGGTCAACAACCGAGCACAGGGCCTAAGGGTGAAGGGTGGCTCCCAGAGGGGGACGATTGGTCACACTGGGGCAGAGGTAGTAGAGGGATGAAGTCCCATTTCAACGCAGCTGCTTTGGAAACAGGGCTGGGATCTACAAGATCTCTGTGCTCATGAGATCTTTATGATAAGGCTGCAGATGACGGAGGGTCAGGGACCAATTCCAGATGCCTTCCACACTCTCTGCCCAAGAAGGGCAAGGGCAAGCCCTTTGTCCACTGCTCTGTGGCCAGTAGCCCTGCCATGTTACTCACACCTCATGGTTTAGGACACAGACCACTAATAGGACTGGCCTAGGGGAAGTGTTACCACATCGGCAGGTCAATTCACCTTGTTTACGAGGCTGTGGTCACTTTTGCATCCATGTCCCCAGCTTCACTTCAAGTTACAAGCCCAGGCTCACTTTACTGGGGGCTCAGTGCAGCCAATGGGGCACATTAACACAGACTAGACAATGGCGGAGGAGTTAACTTCCTTCTGTCACTGACCACTTCCCTTCTCTTTCGGCCACCCGACCTACACCTCCCCTCCCATGTCTAACTGCTCTCCTCAGGCTCTTTCTTCACACTCATTGACCCTCACCTATCCCCATGGCAGAAAAGATCCTAGGGTCAACAAAGCCATACCAAATACCCTCTTTATGCAGGGCACTGCGATAGATGCCAGGTGGGGGCAGGAGAGGTTGCTTTGTAGAGAAATAAGGCACAGCCTTGACCCACCCAGCCATTTCAGGTTAGTTGGAGAGAAAGGAAAGGCATACATAGACCCCACCACCACCACCACCTCAAATAACATGGCAAGATAAAGATCTAGGATTCATCCCACTAGGTGGTAGAATTAAGCAGTCTGGAAAGATCATAAGTGGGGGGATAGAAACATAGAGGAATGGGTGGAGCTGGTGACACCCCAGCTTGTCTCGGAAAGACAAGATGAATGAATGTAGACTTCAGACTTTTCTCTTTCTGGTATGGCGTCACTTATAAGGAGCACAGAGTACGTACTCTTGACCACAACACTCTTTAATTTCTCACTGGACTCACATTACACACAACCGATTTACAGACATAAAATGACACTTATAAGATTCATGCCCAATCGCCAATGCACAGTTTCGAAGGCTCACATCTATACAAGTGTGTAAAAAGGGAGAACGTAAGCACAGAAAGCTAGAAGCCCAAACCACCCACGCTCTTAGCTCATATGGTTTCATTTTGCCAACCAGATCAAAGAAGAATATCCCCAAAACTCAACAACAACAACAAAAAAATGCATCCACATTTCAACAATCTCTAAACCCAGTTCCTGGAAGGTTTAGCCATGAAATAAATCAGAGTGACAACAGCTCCTGTTTGGGGACAGTTGGGATTTGGGCCATGAACTTGATTGCTTTTGGTAATGATGACTGTGTCAGACAATTTGCTCAGGCAGGAAACTGCTGTGAGAACAACTGTTCTGTCCTCATCAGAAACACATGAAGGGTAAACTCGACCCCAGAACTGGAAGTCCAGGTGACCAGGAGTCTTCTGCCTCCTACTCACAGCATGAAAGAATTCCAAGAATCAATGAATGACAGCTCCTCCCAACTCATCTGAGGAGTTGTACCCACTAGCCCTATATACGTGGTCTGTAGGCTCCCATAGCATGTGGGTTATGAATCTCTGAATTTGAAATGATGGCCTCCACACAAGTTCAAAGAACTATGTAACGCTGTTGAAAACCAAGAGCAGTGTCAACACAGTTGGAACTGCAGAATTGATCAGAACATAAGGACGAAGTGGCACTTACAAAAGAAGTAAAACAAAACAAGTAAACTCACTTCAAAGTCATGCAACCTTTCAGAATATGGATGAGGTGATTTTGACCCAAAGGTCACAGGGCTATATCCATTAGGTTTTTGTTGGTTGCAAGTAACAGAAAAATCTGTCACTTTAAGCCAAATGAAATTTTTTTTTTTTTTAATCTAGAGGTTAAGTCTTATTTCACACACATCTGAATTAAGGGCTAAATTGGTATCATCAAGGCTCCATCTCTTTCAGAGCTCTTCTAACTACCATGGTCCCTCCCAGGTGACAGATGGACTCAACAGGTCCAGTCAAAAAGTACACCTACCTCTCTCCCAACAATTCCAGCAAACGTCTTCTGGCATCTCACTGGTTCTGACTAATTCAAGGATGGGACAATAACTGCCATCATCTGAATGTTCATGTCCCCCTCAAAATTTGTATGTTGAAATCCTAACCCCCCATTGTGATGGTAGGGGAGGTGGGGCCTTCACAGGAGGTAGGGCCAATGGGAGGTGCGTAGGTCATGAGGGTAGAGCCCTCATGAATGGGATTAGAAAATCCCATTATAAATCAAATTGTAAGAAGACAATCTTCTTATAAAAGAGACCTCAGAGAGTTCCTTGCCCCATCTGCCATACGAGGATAAAACAAAGTCTTCAACATGGAAGACGGTCCTCACTCAACCATGCTGACACCCTGATCTTGAACTTCCCAGCCCCAAGAACTGTGAGAAATAAATCTCTGTTGTTTATAAGCCACGCTGTGTATAGTATCATAGTCTATGTAGCAGGGGACTGAATGGACTAAGACAATGACCTGGTCACTGCAGTTAGGGTAGGACATACACTGTAGCCTACAGGTCTGGGCTTAGCTCCTATGACTACCTTGGAGCCCCACACCAACCCTGCAGACTAAGAGTGGTAAGAGGGAAGTATCCAAACACAGACTGGGGTGGGGGGAAGCAGAGGAGGAAATAGGGTCTGGGGAGGCAAACCACAAATGTTCACCACAGGATTTATAATAAATAGATCAATTTTCACATGTTGACATCATCATACACATGACCTTGGTGAGCTACAAATAGAAACCATCACCTTTGTTCTCTCTGCTCCAGTGTAGAGAGATTCCTGGGAGTGCGCTGGGAAAGCCGGGGATATGAAGAAGGTCAAACAAAGTGTCCAACCCCATAAAGAACTTGGAGGTGATACCTAGCAAAGATTACCCTGTATCTACTGCCCCCCTCCACTGTTACCATGGTCCTCCCCCATGAGGGCCGTGCAGGCCTCATCTGCAAAGCTATGATCAGCAGAGTATGAGTCATGCCTGTCACCCTCCTAGGGACCGGGTCAGAGAGGCACGTCCAAGACGTTCTCTTATGCGTTGCTGGGACAGAGAGCAGTCATCACCATTACTGAGCAAGTATCATCATCATCAACATTATCAAGAACATCCAAGGCTCAGAAGACAACAGCATGTGCCAAATCCAAAACAAAACAAATTTAAAAATGACAAAACGAGTGACCACATTGGTCACCTGGACAATCAAGAGTAAGACGTGACAGTGTTGGGCAGGTGAATTGCAGTGAGTGGTTCAGGACCAATACCGTGAACAGTGAGTTCATCCCAGGGCTGCGTGAAGATCAATGAGAGTGATCAGAAGGCCCAAACCCTGCCAGGTCCAAGCCACATAATAGTAACCCAGAAGTGGCTACTCACGCATGCACAAAGTGCCCCTGACTTTGAGGCTCTCCCCTCACAGTCTCCACAGGGAGTAGCATGAAGTTGAGTCATCCAGAGAGCAAAATAAAGGCTGGGGTGTGCTCTTGTACACACAGGGGATCGCCATGAATGTGACTGTGAAACACTGAATCACATAAACTGATTACTTCTGACCCCTTTCTTGTCCTTCCCCATTGAGTCAGGGCTAGTCTTACTGAGCTGAAACCACCTTTCGTACATGGGCTAACTAACAGCTGGCACAGGAACACCTGCCCCTCCCCCAACTTCATTGCTCTGAGTACAAACTTCTAGATCAGAGTTTTGTTTTAAACCCATCTGTGATGGTTAATTTTATGACGGTCAACTTGGCTATCTGGCTAGCCCCAGATACTTGGTCAAACATTGCTCAAGATGTTTCTGTGAAGGCATTTTTAGATGAGATTAACATTTAGATCAGTAGACTTTGAGTAAAGCAGTTAGCCTGCCATAATGTGGTGGGCCTCATCCAGTCAGTTGAGGGCCTCAGTAGAGAAAGACTGACCTCCCCCAAGCAAGAGGGAATTCTGCCAGCAGACTACCTTTGGACTCGAACTACATCTCTTCCTGGGGCTTCCAGCCCGCCAGCCTACCCTGCAAATTTTGGAATTGCCAGCCTCCACAAATGTGTCAGCCAATTCTCTAAAATAAATCCATATGATAAATGATGATACATACATGCATAAATACATTCATACATACATACATATGGAGAAAGAGAGAGAGATAAAACAGAGAGAGAGAGAAAGAAGAGAGAGAGATGATATAGAGAGAAAAACGTATACATGCACACATCCTGTTGGTTCTGTTTCTCTGGAGAACCCTGACTAAATATATCATCTCTCTGGGTTTAAAAGCTGAAACCCTTTCCACATCCCCAATCACTTATCCCACTGGATACGAGATGTATACATATCATATATACCATATACCATATATAGTTATATCTATATAGCATACGCCATATATATACACACACACCTCCATCCCACAAGGCTCTGCACAAAGGTGTTCTCTCTGGAGGTCCCTCCATGACCCTCAGGCCCCAGAGTCTACACCCTTCAGGTCTGTCCACACACCCTGGCGTACCTGCCTTCATTCTCTAGTCATTTCAGGCACCAAGCAGAACTACAGCTCTTGGGAGGTCAGAAAACCCAAAGATCTCAGTTGATTCAGCCTTAGCCCAGAGAAGGAACCCTTTTACCAGATCCACCTCTGCTTAACGACCTTTAGGAGAGAGAACCTCATCAAGCTGGAGACAGGCTCTTCCCCAAAAGACTGTTGCCCCTGTTCTCCAAGAACATAATCCGCTCCATCCTACCCAGCAGGCATGCCTGTGAGGGAGGGTCACACAGAGGGTGTGCCTATTTCATTCCTGACAGTATGTATTCACCTCTGCACCCACGATTCCGTGTGTCAGCATGGTGCCCGATGGTCCCACCTACTGCCTTGACGCACCCCATCACATTAAGTGTCATTCACTCATCCATCTGACAAAGGTCTATTGGACACCAACTATGGGCTGGAAGAGCTTGGGACTCAGCAGGAAACCGAACCCTTCGCCTGGTGGAACTCACACTCTCAGGGATAAAACATGACAAACATGTGGATACGACATGACAGCCCTGCAGCCATGACACTGTGGAAACAGGTAATGTCTTACCCCTTTTTCAGAGAAGGACACTGAAACCCTGGAAAATGAAACACCCTGTCCAAGGTCACAGAGACAGCCAGGAATGGAGCTACGGTGCTAGCCATGTCCATCTAACACCAACAACCAAGCTCCTCTTTCCCGGCTGCCGGAGACCTTGGGAGACCATGCAGGCAAGGGGGGAGGCGGGTGGGGAGTGCTGGAAGGGGAGATGTCTTCTTTCCAAAAGCAAAATGTCTACGTCTCTCACGTTCCCCTCTTGCTTTACGCCTGAAGCTCTTCTGACCAAGAGTTCCCTACGAAGCGGGCACAGTAGAGTTGTGAAGACACGAACCCTTGGCTCCAAACCCGTTTGAACGAGTAGAAAGAGAGGCGAAAAGCTCCTCCCACAGTGCCTGGAGGAGGAGGTGGGAAGCCCCTCTCTGCAGCACCCGGAGCCCCTCACCATGCAGCCCCATGTGGGCATCTGCCACCTTCGGGGACAAGGAGGGAAGTTGGCAGGGACTCAGACCCAAGGTATAAGCCCTGGAAAAATTGATGCCAAACCTCAGGCTCTTTCCTCTATTAAAATTAGAAAGTTGTGGCGTAGCTTGGCTTTCAAGTTTGGGTGTGATTTTGCGAGGCAGCCGGGGGGAGAGTGTGCAGACCGTTCTACGTGGAGAATCGCCTGAGGAGTTACGGAGCAGAAACAAGAGTGTTAGAATCAGGAGACAGTAAAATTCACCTGCGGTACAACAAGGGGAGCCCGGAGACCTTGCTTTCGGGGCCGCCTCGCTACAGACCTTTGTGGTCATCCTGGGTCTCGCGTGGTCCTCAGAGTTCATCCGGTCCCACTTTCTTGCTCTACTGAAGGCTGGAAAGAGAGAGTTAAGAGCCTGAGAGGTCAAATCTTTGTCACAAGTCACCCTAAAACACTGGCTCTAAGTGCAGGCTGCTCGCCGACCCCCTCCCCCCCGCCGCCGCCTCCAAACTGGCCAGCGCTGCGCGGCCCAGCCCAGAGCGGCTTCACGAGCCAAGAACAAGCCTCCAGCTCCCACTGAAGTGGGAAAGGCTGGCACACACGAGCCTCCAGCCTCTGCCAGGCACTGACCTGGGTAACCCACCCAAACACCAGCAATTATGATCTCCAGGTTACAATAAAAAAAAAAAAGAGGCTCGATCGTCTTTGCAGGGTTCCAATCAAAGCTACGTGATGGAACCAGGATCGGAATCACATCTTTCCAACCCCAGAGTCTTACCTTTAAAATGCCCTTCCCGGGGCACCTGGGTGGCTCAGTCGGTTAAGCTTCCAACTCTTGATTTTGGCTTAGGTCATGATCTCACGGTTTGTGGGATGGAGCCTTGTGTCGATCTGTCCACACAGAGCCTGCTCAGGATGCTCTCTCGTACTCTCTCTCTGCCCCTCCCCCACTGGTGCACACGCGTGCTCTCTCCCTCTCTCTCAAAATAAATACATAAACTTAAAAAAATAAAATAAAATAAAATAAAATAAAATAAAGTAAAATAAAATAAAATAAAAATAAAAATGCCCTTCTCAGGGACACCAGCCCATTCCCACCAAGACCTGGCACCCTCTCTGGGAACTCCTGAGAGAGACAGATCCCTCCCAAGAAAGGAAATGTTGAAAGTGTAAGCACTGGGTCTCAAGCAAACAAAGTGGAAGATCTAGGAAAAGACCCCCCCAGGAGCAGTGAGTTTGTAGCTGAGAGTTCTTGGGGCAGGCAGAGCAGACGGGGGGTCGAATCACAAGTTCCCCAAACTCCTTGCAAACAGAAGGCTTTTCTCCCGGAGACGCCTGCACAAGCCAGGCCCAGCAGCCAGCAGGGCCAGCCCCAGTGTTGGGGCTTTATCTGGACTCCAAGCAGAATCCCTGGGGTGCCGGATGCCTGCCGGCCCTCATCTGAGCTCACATTACAACCTAGGCTTCGGCAGCTGGGCAGTGCACACGGCCTGCGTGCTTTCCTCCCTGGCCTGTGGTACACACCAGGCAGCCAAGGTTCAGAAACGGGAGGGTGCAGATGAGGCCTCACAGCCAGCCAGCCAGAGACGAGGCCTCTACGCAGCACCGAGGCAACTGAGTTCACCCTCCAAGGGGTGATTTCACGGAACCGTGAGCAGGAAGCTCTGAGCCCAGGAACCACTCTGTAAAGACAGAGAAATCCACGATGGGAGTGGGGGGATCGGAGGTGCACTTCACAAGCAAGGGTCCCTCTGAAATCCCAGTATCTCGGTCTGCACAGAGGCTGGCACTGCCCTTGGGCAACCGTGGGGGAGGCAGGAGCCCTGGCTTCCCTAGTGTCCTGTCAGCACCCTGGTCAGACCACTGTCACTTCTGGGTTACTGCCCGGCTCCCCCCCCACTAGCCTCCAGGTGCAGTCAGAATGATCGTTCCAAACAAACAAACAAAAAATCTGGAGGCTCCTGGGTGGCTCAGTCCATTAAGTGTCCAACTTTGGCTCAGGTCATGATCTCACGGTTTGTGAGTTCGAGCCCTGCATCGGGCTCTGTGCTGACAGCTCAGAGTCCACTTTGGATCCTGTCTCCACTCTCTCTCTGCCCCTCCCCCACTCACGCTCTCTCAGAAATAAATCAACATTTTAAAACAAAATCTGATTGTGCTCCTCTTCTCCCTAAAATCCCTCCAGTGGCCCCCCACTGACCTCAGGACAAATCTTTCCAGGTGGCTGTATGAGGGGCCCTGCCCTCTCCCGCTTCTCCACTCGCCTTTCGGCCTCTCACACGCAGTCCCACCGAAGTGGACTTTGTCTAGTAGCTGGAACATACGAGGCTTCCCCTCTCACCCCCACCATCTTTGCCAGACCCATTCTCGCCCATTCCTCCGTTCTCATCCTGCTGTCACCTCTCCAGGGACCCTCCTCTGATGCCTTAGCCCATGCCAGGCCCCCTGGCAGTGAGGTCCCACCGCCCACTGCACCCCCCAACCCCATCACCCTCCTTAACCACTCCCTGCTGCCCGCTTATATCTGTCTCCTCCCTAAAGAAGTCTGGCAGAGCAAAGCCCCTCATCCTGTTCACCACAGCACTGAGCACAAACAGAGCAAGATCAGTGAGACTAGTCTGGGGACAGCTCCCAAACAGAGTTGTTAAATAAATACGTGAATGAATGAAGAAAGGAATCTATCATTCACTAAAACTCCGTGCCTTCTTTGGGGCCTGGGCATAAAAAAGAATCGTTCAGTGAGTATCTTCCAAGAAGGAAGGCTATGGGGTACTCACAGGTGCTGAGTAAGGACCCACACAATCCCGAGTGTACCCCCCACGGACAGGTGTGACCACCGACCCCTCCTCACCAGGCCCTGCCTCATGGCTCACCACTGCTGGGCAGCTCAGAGTCTGCTTCTTGGCCTCCTATGTGGGGACCAAGTCACAGTCATGAGGAGAGCCTAGAGAAATCTGGTCAACAGCCAGCTCCTTGGGTTCCCTAGAGCCGTCTCTCACCTGACTCACCAGCAGGCCGGGAGGATGGGGTGCGTGTGTGTGTGTGTCTGTGTGTGCGCGCGCACATATGTCTGGGGGTCTGTATGCATATGCACTCTGTCATATTTGTAACAACCCCAACAAAGAGTGGATGGAAAGAGGGCCTGTGTTCTTCTTCTAGAGCTGCCCAGTGACCCAAGCTGCTAGCCCACGGCCACACTGAAGGAACCGAGCAGCTGGCCTCCCTCCAGTCTGTTCCCCGAAGTGGTGGCACTTGGCCGTTCTCAGGTGTCGGGTCCTACACTAGCTATTCCTGATTTTCCCCTCTGGCTACAGCCCCTGCCCTCGTCCACCCTCTTCCAAGCCCTGGAAGGCTGTCCCCAGGAGCCGCTCCCTCACCCTTACTTTCTTCCGTGCTCTCTGTGTTGCGGCTAAGGGCAGCCATTCGGGTGTGGGAGTGAGAGCGGGGAAGGTACTGATTCTCGGGGTTCCCCCACCCCGTCCAGACAAGCTTTGACTGTGGCTGCGGGGGACGGGGGGCCCCAGAACTGCGGTTCTAATGGTTTTGGTAACATCTCCCTCCCCTCACCCCTTTGGGTAGAGGGTGCTAACAGCTCCCACTGTGCACTCCCAAGGTCCTTCAGCACCGCTTGTGGGTTCCCCTTGCCTGCACCTTGTAAATAGTCCCCTTTCAATCTCTCTTTACTCACCTTCTCTGTGCGCCATCTTGTTTAGCTCAGATATAGATTCCAAAGAGGCCCCAAGTTCCTGCCTTTGAACAGCTGGAAAGAGCCTTAAAGCCCACTCCAGCTTGGCCTCCCACACCCTCCAGAACTCCCTGTAATGAAATAAATTCCCCCTTCCACGGAGAACAGGAGAGCCCGGCTGCTAAAAAAAAAAAAAAAAAAAAAAAAAAAAAAAAAAAAAGGCAGGGGGGGCCCCCGGGGGCCCAGGGAGTTAAGGGGGGGGCTTCTGGTTTTCACCCCGGGCACGGGTCCCCCGCTTTTTCGGGA
>NC_064818.1:66085285-66130285 GCF_023721935.1 Panthera uncia | reverse complement strand
TTGTGATTGTGCTTGGTGCCTTCACATGGCTTCCCTCCCAGGCACACCCCGTGCTGCGGAAGACTCCCCTTCCTTCATCCCAGACTCCCAGGTCCACTGCGAGGGGCGGCGGGGCCCAGGGCAGAGGCCTGACCGCCACGCCCTATATGGGCTGCTGACTCCGGCAAGGGCAGGGGCCTGGAGACCGGGATCCGGCTACTCTCCTTGAGGTGGGGAGGCAGGCTTCCTGACAGGTATACTCAAATGGGGACAGGAGCTCATGCCCCTCCTCACTCAGCCAAAGTCCTGACACCCTGCCTCCCACATCCTACCCCCTGAGCTCCCAGGCACAGTGTCCTCTCCCTCGCTGCACACACCTGGCACAGATAGATGCCCAATGCCCTTGGTGGGCGCACACATCCACTGCCCCCCACCACACTGCCACTGCCGAATGGCTACTTGATGCTTCCCGCAGACACTTCCCGTCTCCCCACACGGCCTTAAGGCTTCTAGAGTGCAGGGAAGACCCTAATTTCCACTGCCTCCCACAGAGACAAGTGCCAGGCTCTGCAGGACCCATGCATGGAAAGAAGAGAACCGCCTTGCGGTGCCTGGCGTGCTGCTCAGCACACAGCAGGCACAGAGGGGTGTCTGGGGTTTATCAGCAACTCCCTTATCGAACCACGGAAAAGAATTCATGCTGAATATCTGTGATCGGACAGACAGCCGGGAGGATCTGCTGGAGGGACTGTGATGTCACACTGTCGATCAGCTTGTCAGGGTCTCAGGTCCCTGAACAGCACAACGTGGGGGCTGAAGATGCAGGAGGACATTTCTGGCTCTCAAACTCTGATTCGATTATAGACTCACAGAGAGGGAGAGCCCAAGCGCTTCCCATTCTCTCCAGCCCGTTAGTGTAGCAGAAACTGACCATGAACAAAGCCTTGGGGGGAGAAGGCTGTGCTTGTGTCCAGGCTCACACAGGGCACTACCCTTCCCCAACTCAAGGCACCTCACAGGAGTAAATCTGGCAAGACAGACTTCAGACCCAAAAGCCGGTGGGTTTTGATACCTCAACCAAAGTTACATAAAATAGGAGAGGCGGCCGCAAAGACAGATTCTCTGGGCCCGGATAGTCAGGATCAGATGCAGACAGAAAGCTGTGGGGTGAGTCATCTCCTGATCTTTCCGCTAAGATCTCTGTGCGGAGCCCTTTCACCTCCTCAGATCCCCTCCCCACCCCAGACCTCTGCAGACTGTTGCTTGAGCCCTCTGCGGTGAGCCATCAGGGATGTCCATCAGGAACTCAAAACCCCAGCACCCAAGCCCTGTTTCCCCTGTTTTCCCCAGCCCTATCCATCTTGGAGGCTTCTCCGCCGCTGGAATGAGGATGTGGGGTGACACCAGAGGCCTGCACTGCGTGGCACTATTGCTCACACTTCCCCCTTTACCAGGGAGCAGGGCACCTGGGGGTGAGGGCAGGGCAAACAGCAGAATAGACAGTCAACAGCAGCAGTGTTTATATCTGTCCCTTTGTCTGGGACACACAGCCCAGTTCCTGAGGGCCTGCCAGGGTGGCCTATTGTCTGGCATTGTTTGCCTTTGGGGCGATAGGTGCCCTGGAGTTGGGTTGGGGGGGCGGTGGTAGGGAAGAGACAGGCTGAGTGGGGGTGGGGAGCAGGATCCAGCTCCAGACCAGGCAGCCAGCCTTGGTGCCAAAGGCCATGGCTTATGAAGCCCCTGGGCAAGGAGCCAAGGGCCTGCCCACTCTTCTCTCTGCAGCTCAGAAGGCCTGGTGATGGCAGGAACTTCCCACCTTTAACAAAGACCCCTCGGAACCACTGTTTTCCCTCTCCCAGGCCCCTCAGGGCCCAGATCACTTCCCAGAGCTCTCTGCTCTCCCACCCCTGCACACACACCCTTGCCCTTGTGTGCACATGTGTGAGAGGTGGCTGGCCTTACAACTCCACCCTCCTAAACCGTGACCTGTCCCTTGACTGCCTCAGACCAGCTCGCCCATGAGTGGCTCTCCATCAGCGCCTCATCTGATTATACATATGCACAGAACCACTCCACACTGCTCGGCTGTTCCTATCTGAATGAGGCAGCCTGGGTGCAGAGACCTGTCACCCAGAACTGTGAGACGCTGAGCAAGTCACTTCCTCTTTGAAGACAAGGGATTGGGTTCCTGAATCTCTAAAAGCCCTTCCAGCTTCAAAGTCACATAACCAGAACCGTAGGGTGAGGATCTTAAGCCCTCCTAGACAGCAGAGTGGAACTCAATACTACAGAAACACAATAGGAAGGATCCGTGCCTTTGGCCAGACAGTTCAAGCCACCAACCAATATGTGGGGTTTTTTCCGGTGTTTATACTACACTTTGTGCATATGCCACACTCTGGGCCATACACAGAGGGCCCACATGTTGGAACACATGTTGCATATTATCACACTGTGAGGTGCGATACACATTTTGAAGTATATTCCACACTTTAAGGTATACCCACGCTTTGAGGTATATACACACTTTAGGGCATACAGACACTTTGCAGTATGTAACACTTTGTGTGTATCCACACACTTGGGCTACATCCCATACTTTGTGTATATAGCACACTTTAGGTAGAGACTTCACAGCTGGGAGCATTCTACAGTGTCCATGTAATTTTGGCAAGGCTCTGAGGTTAAGAGTACAGACCCTGGAACCTGATAAAGCCGGGTATGATGCTTCTCCACCACTTGTTAACCTTGAGCAAAGCACTTGCCCTCTGAGACTCAGTTTCTTCACCTGTAAAATGGAGATAAAAATAGTATCTACCTCATAGGTTTTGCAGGGAGAGTAAATGAAGCAGAGCCCATGATGGGCTCATCATAGTGCCCAGGACATAAGAAACACTTAGTAAATGGTATCCTTGTTATTGCTTGCACTTTCAAAAGTGTTTTATAATGTAATGTACTATTTAATTTATATATATATATACACACATATATATATGTGTGTATATATATATATATATATATATATATATAATCAGATGTTCCCAGAGTCTCAAAGCTTTCGAAACTCAGATAACAAACAGAACCATTTAATTCATATTTATTTCACATTTGATCTGTAAACTTTTTATTAAAAAAAATTCACCATCATTAGCAACATGTGCTGACATTAGTTTGTCTTTAGTGAAATAAGAGCGCAGGCCTTAGAGAGTCTCTGTCTAAAACAGGTAGAAACTCAGATGTAAACACGAGGTCTCTGCCCTTCTCCCTTGATTTGGGGAGTTCATCAATGACATGATCTCAACCAGAAAAGCAGGGGGGAAAGGACAACACTTTGATACCTAAGAGCTCTTGGGGCAGGAACTGTACAGTTTGGCAGGCTCATTTGTCTTTTCAAACTGTTTACCTTGGGCAAATTGTATCAGGTTTGCTTCTTCCACATAATTTCCACTCCTCCGTCTAAAAACAGCAACCAAAAGATTTCTTGCAGTCAGCACTTTTGGGGAGGGAGGGGCAGGTGCAGAAACATACAAGATAGAAACATACATATTCTTCAAGCAGTGGCCCTGGAGAGAGGAGGGAAGGAAGGAAAGAGGGAGGGAGGGACACAGGAAAGAGATACTTTTAAAGTGAGTTGCTGGGGTGAAGGGTGCATCAGAGGATAATGGCTTTATACACAGGGCTGCTGCATGGCAGAAAGGTTCCTTTACTTCTGTCTTGGTCCTTCGTTGTAGTATTTACATAGGAAAAGGCAATTATGCTGTTAGGCACAGGAAAAAAATGGACAGAAATCTTTTCCCCCTCAGGATATCTCAAAGCAGGTCCAGGCCCAAGGGACAGTCACCAGTTGCTGGTGAAAAGGACACAGGAGGTAATGACACCGGAAAACGACTTGCATTACAAAGGGGGTTGGCCTGAACCAAAGACAATGTATCAGCCTCAAGGGCATCTCCAACAGCATCAAAAGCCCAGATTGGGGATCCTAGCGTGTACTATCAAAAATAGTGTGTATTTACAGTGGGGGATGGGGGGATGGGCAGGGCTGCCCTGAGCATTTGTTTAAAAACAGAGTTAGAATAAGGGGGAGAGCAATTAGCCAGGGCTGGGTAACCCCATCCATTAATCCTTTGTGAGCAGTACCCTCTGGGGCCCAGTGTTTGCTTGCTCTGATCGGCATTGAGAACTGGACTCAGGGGAGGTGAAAATACCTTTAGGGAACAATACTGATTAGGGAGGGCCCAAGAACCCAGGAAGATCGTTCCAAGTCACAAGCGGCCCTAACAACAACTGGGAGGCCGGTGGCCCTCTCAGCCTTTCCCTGAGAGGGAAGAACAAAGGCCACGGAGCAAGGTCGGGCCAGGAAACACGGAGCAGGCAGGACCCGGGTTTCAGAGTGCTGGGCTATATAGACGCTCCCCTCGATCCCCGCTGACTGCAGTGGGCGCCAGTCTGTTGGCGGGTCGCGGACCCGGCGCTCACACGATCCGTTTCCTGTCCCCTCGGCAGAGGATCTTCTTGAAGGCGCGGCGGAAGTCGTGGTTGAAGATGGTGTAGATGACTGGGTTCAGGGAGCTGTTGCAGTAGCCGAACCAGAAGAAGAACTTGAAAAGCGTGCGCGGCACGGAGCAGCCCACGGCCGTGAGCGTGTAAGTGAAAAAGAAGGGGAACCAGCACACCACGAACACGCCGATGACCACGGCCAGCACGAACGTGAAGCGCTTTTCGCGGTTCTGCCGCCCGCGCCAGCGCGACGCCTTGGCGCCCCCGCCGCGCTCCTCCCCGGGCCCCGCCGCCGACGCCCCGGGCCCCGTTGCCCCCGGCCCACGCCGGGGCAGGCTGTCCCCGGGCTTTACCTGGCTCGCCCGGGGCTTGCCCTTGGCCCGGGGGCCGCGCTCGGACCTGCGGGGCCCCGGGGGCCGCTCGGCGTGCTCGGAGGACGAGCTCTCCTCCAAGTCCAGAGCGTCAGCGTCGCGTGGCCCTGCGGGCGCGGGCTCCCCGGGGGCACCGTTGAGCTGGGCGGGCAGGGGCTCGGCCTCGGCGCCCACGGGGCCCACGCCGCGCTCCGGGCCCAGGCCGTTGGGCCTGCGCTCGGCTCCCCCCGGCGGCGCGGCGGCGGCGTCCGGACCCCGGCGGCTGGGCGGCACGCGGGTGCGGCGCTTGGCAATCTGGTAGATGCGCACGTAGACCAGGATCATGATGAGGCAGGGCGCGAAGAAGGAGCCGATGCACGACGAGATTACGTACCACTTCTGGTCGTTGATCTCGCAGCGCGGCTCGGTCGGCTGCTCGCCGCCGCCGCCGCCCTTCTTCTCGATGGAGATGAGCGGCGGGAAGGAGATGACGGCCGAGATGACCCACACGGTGACGATGATGGCCTTGATGCGGCGCGGCGTGCGCTTCAGGTTATACTCGATGGCTTGCGTGATGGACCAGTAGCGATCCAGGCTGATGGCGCACAGGTGCACGATGGACGAGGTGCAGAAGAGCACGTCGAGCGCCAGGTAGATCTCACACCACGCCTTGCCGAAATACCAGTAGCCCATGACCTCGTTGGCCAGCGAGAAAGGGATGACTAGCGTGGCCACCAGGATGTCGGCCGAGGCCAGAGACACCAGAAAGAGGTTCTGGGGCGCCTTAAGTGCGCGGCTCGTGAACACCGCGATGATGACCAGCACGTTGCCGAACACCGTGAGCAGCATGAGCAGGCCGGCCAGGCACACCAGAGTCAGCGTCACCTGCAGGGAGTAAGGGGTGGCCCGGGCGCCGCCCCCCGGCGTGTCGGTCCCATTCCAGCTCGCGTTGCCCGCGTCCAGCTGCAGGGAGCCCATGGGCGCGAAGCTGCCCTCGGCCAGCGGCTGCTCCTGGCGGAACATGAACGCGGATGCCCGCTTGCCTGGGCCTGCTGCCAGTTGCCTTCCGGCCCAGCGCCCGTGGGTCCTCCTCTTCCTCCCGCGCCCCGCTCGCCCTTACGCGCCTCACATGGGGAGGGGACCGCAGGGACGCCGGCCGGAGCTGGAGAGCCGCTAGCAGCCCATGGGCCCGGCTCCCACGAACGGCGCCCGGCCTGCGCTTGCGGCGCTCGTGGTGGGCGCCTTCTCTTTCCCAGCTCAGCACAAGTTTTATTTCTAAGCGGCGGGAGAGAGTAGGTCGAGCCGATGGGGAAAGGGAGAGAGATCCTTCAAGAAGGGAGAACAAACACCATCGGTGGCCTGAGGACTTGGAAGGATGACGGAAAATTTTTAAAAATATATCTATATCTTGACTCTTGAGCCCGAGCGAAAGCAAGAGGTCTTACCGTGTGCGGGGCCCGCCCCCACCCCGGGAGGCAGCCGAAGGGCGCTGACGCGGGCCTGGGGTCTCGCGCCTGTCTTCTTACATCCCCGAAGCGAATACCGACTCTCCCGCTTCCCCCAGACGCGGCGGTGCCGGCCGGGCCCGGGCTGGGGCCAGCGTGCGGACTCTACCGCCTCTCGGAGCGCCGCCGGACTTCCAAAGTTGCGTGCCCAGCTGGGGCTGGGTCGCAGCGCGCGGAGCTCTGGGGCGGCGACGGCGGCGGGGTGAGCGCTGTGCGGGCCGCATGAAGACGCCCCCGTCCTCAGGTGGGCCGGGGCAGGTGGGCGACCGGCCCGCCGGGAGCCGCGGCCGAGGCAGAGGGTCTTCTGGGCGTTGGCCCGGCGAGCTGCGGGCGCTGGCCGCAGCCCAGCCGGACCGGCCGGGGTCCGAGGGCACCGTGAGTTGGGGCAGGAACGCGGGGCTAGGGGGAGAAGCTGCTGGGGGTGGCCGGGCGGCAGCGCTCCGGCTGCTGGGCGTCTGCACCGAAGCCAGAGCCTCTGCTGCTCCGCCGCGCTCACCGTGGACTGGTTTTATAGCCCCAGGATCAAGCCAGCGTTGCCGAGCAGCCGGCGTCAGCCCCCACGTGGGAAACCGACCCTCCCCCGCCCCTTGCGCCTCCCCTCCGCGGGTCTGGCGCCCGCGCCCCGCGCGGGACCTTGAGGAGCGCTTGCCCCCCGGCCGGGACGGGCGCTTTGGAGAGGCGGGTACCGTGAGCGAGGGGTTTAAAGAGCGTGCCCCGGGAGTGGAAGCGGCCCCTGCTGGGAATTGGCCGCGCAGCTCCGGGCCCGCGGAACAGAAAGCAGCGGGAACCCGGGAGTGCTCCCCATCCAGCTGGGTCCTGGGAGGAAAGAGAGTTGGGGACCCGGGCCCGAATCGGGAGAAGGCGCCACGGGTACAAGTAGCATCCGTAGCACGCTGGTCCTGGTCCAGGCCACCCTCGACCGCAAGTGCTCCTGGCGGCGAGGCGAGTGGGGTTCTGGTGAGAAAGGAAGGCACAGGTTCGGATCGAACCCCAGCTGCGGAATGGGAAGCACCCCCGGGAAGCGGGACCCGCCCGAGTCCGGAGCTCCGCTTGGGGAAGAGGAGGCCACCTGTGGTTCTAGCCGCAGAGTAGTCTGCGGGACACCCGGCCGTCGCGGGTCTGGACCGCACCTCCTTAGAACGCGGTGAGGAGGGGTCTTGGCGCTGGAGGCCGCGCGCCACGACTGAGCGAGGGCGCACTGACACCTGCTGGCAACTCGTCGTCACCGCTGCCATGCCGGGCGCTTTCTTCCGCCTCTGCAGTCTTTGCCTACAGCGCCTTCTCCTATTTCAGGATAAGTTTGGGTCCGAGCTCGGGAAAGGAGAACCCAGATTTTAAAGTGCACTTTGTCACGTTGAAGAAATCTTCCGAAAGCATGTACTTGTGTGTCGGGAGTGGGAGTTCGCCTGGTAAAGTCACGCCGGGAAGGGCTTAGCAGGCTCAGAGGCCAGGACTGGCATTCCATGCTGGACTGACACAGCCCACTGTTCCCGCAAATATGAGAGGCCTGGACCCTGCCCTAATGATTGACCAGTTCTGGCCTGCTGTGAACGAGTTTGTCTTTCTAGAGGCAGGAAAGCTATACTCCACCCCATCTCGCCCCCATTTCAGATGCAGGCACATCATCTTTCAGTTAAGGAGGGGGGTGCTGGCCAAAAGAAGAGAGAATATTTTCCACGTTGTTTCTGATAGGAATAGCATGGAGTGAGGTGAATGGCTAGTTTTTCTCAGCATGCTGGATGTCCTACAATAGATCTTAACAATTGCTGGAGTACCAGCTTGTATTGTGCTGTCTGCACTTTTCTAATAGGCAGGCAGTTTAAGGGTAAGCCCAGGGCGATAGGAACTGTTAACAGGAGAGATTAACAGAAAAGTTGCCTTTATTTAAGGACCCGATAAAGCAGAATACGTAGTCACCAAAGTTGGAGGTTCCAGATCGAACAGATCACCTCTCTGCCTGGCAGGGTGCAGGTCTGGCTGGGGGCTAAGGACAAATTAAGGACCTTGAGCGTGGAGTTCAGCCCCAACCGTCGTTGAGAGCCTGCACCAGTGATAGTTATTCAAGCTCTTGCCATACATTGTCATGAAGTCTTTATTTTTTGAAAGTACTCCACAGATGTCTCATCTGACTTCAGTACCTTTATCTCCCAATCTCTGATCCAGCTGGGTGAACTCCTCCACCAGTCTTAATTCTCAGGAGCCAAAAATGCCCTCTTCTGTGGGCTGAAAAGACAGAATTTCCTCCCTCTGTTGAGTCCCTCACTTCCCATCTACTCAAATCTCGGCTCTGAGTCTCATGGCGAGGCAGAAACATTGCAGTAGGCTCGGTTGGAAATGTGATTATACTCGTTTTTGCACAGCGACCAGGAGCCCCTGACTTCAAGTATGAATGATAAGAAAGACAAAAGCAAAGCCTGAGGCAGTCTGGGGATCACGGTGTTGTTCACACTCGGGGAGTGAGTATCGGACAGCCATCACTGTCCATGGCCGCACCAGCTGCTAATATGATGCTCTCCCTGTCTCATTTCGGAAGCAAAAAGGAAAAGGAAAACAGAGGCCACGGTACTTTCCCTTCTGGATCTCTGCTGCCAGCCTGTGTATGACACCTCTTGTCCCATTTTCTAAATGCTTCCCAAATAGTCAGTGAGTTCCGCAATTCCTAGGTTTGGAGTCTTCTACTAGAATGAAAACAGGTGTTTCAAGGAACTAAGGTCTCTGAGACCAATAAACAACAAGGGCTGTCTTTTGTTAAGTACCTAGTATGATCATAGGCGGGGCTGTGTACAGGGCCCTCATGTGCCAAGTTCTTCCTCTTATACATGCACCTTATCACCTCCTTAGTTGGACACACGGTGTCTGTCTATCTGAGCTTTGAAAAGCCACGTGGACACCATTATTTTTTGCTAGAATTTTTAGTGCTGTGCTAGCTGAATGAGACAGCATTAAGCAGAGAGACATCCACAAAGATAATCGTTCTTAACCAGGCCTGTATATCAGCATTGCCCGGGAACGTAAAATACATTTATCAATGCTCCACCAGGGAAGTTATGATTCATCAGGGCTGTGGTGGGATGCAGCAGGTGTATTTTAACAAAGTTCCTCGGCAGATGCTAACAACACACACACTCAAGACTCACTGCTCTAAGCAGTAAATCCCAGCAGGGGGCAGGAAGAGAGTGTCCAAATGACCTGAGGACTTTGATGAGGCCAACCTAAGCTACAAAGAAGTGCCCCAGATTAAAAATCCCTGCCCTGGTGGGACAGCCAGGAGGGTGACACAGTCCTCAGGGATCTGAGGCAGAATGGTTGAGAGCCACTATAATATGGAGGTTGACTTTTCATGGCCAAGGAGTCACCTGTGGGGGTCCATTGAGATTGCTACTATTAATAAAAATAAATACTTTTCATTAGCACTAATCCCCTGCCTGGCACAATGCTGAGCAGTTTATGTACTACATATTTTTTATATAATTCCAAAAACAACTCTGCAATGTGGATATTACCGGACTTTACAGATGGAGAAAACAAGGCTGAAAGAGGTTAAGTAGATTGCCCAGGGTAAGGGTCAGATCAGGACTTGGAGTTTCCTGACTATAAGCCCAGTAAGCTTTCTAACTATCTTTCTGAGGGTGTCCGTCCTCTACCACACTGCAAAGAGAAACCTCCAAGAGGCTCATCAGAAATGAAAGGGTTGGCGAGCTGTCAGATCCTCCCTATATCCCTGTCCTCCTAGTCCGCTTGTCGCTGCGAGGGCAGGACAGTAGAGGGCCAGATGCATCCCTTCATTCCACACCTGATGCTACTGCATTGGAGAAAGCGTTAGGCACACTCTACACAATACTGAACATTTCCCCATGACTGATGGAGGGCCAACGCGGCACTACCTGATGGTGCCAGCCTGGAGTTGTGTCCTCTCCTTGGTGGAGGTCACCACTCTGTCTCATGGGCGCCTGTGCATATTTCTTCCATGGCTTGGGTGAACTTTTATTGCACTAGCTCACCTGTTCACTTGAATGATGGCATAGTAAGGGGGGAGGACTGTTCTGTTCACCTTTGCATTCCTAGAACATAAAACAGCCTTTCCAAAACTCAGGTTTCTGGGACTTACCCCTTGGAGCTTCAACAGGACTACAGTAGGACTTATGTTTTTAATGAATACCTGAGGAATCCAGTAATACCAAAATGTAAGACACACAGGCATAGATATTTGATGAATGTTTGTGTGATGACTGAATGAAAGAATTAGTGAATGAATGGGTATTACTTTTGATTATACTATCCAAGACATAAAAGGCCCAGAAGAAGGTGCCTAAGGTGGCTAGCATTTCTTCCCAAAATCAGGATTTAGTTGAGGTATCCTAACTAGTTCAGGGATAGCATTCAGTATAGGGGTGGTTCAGTATAGGATTCTCTCATATTCTGTCTCTCTCTCTCTTATTACCTCTCTATAGATTTTTTTCTCCTAAAAACAAACAAACAAAAAAAATGGAAACAGTGAGAGATGTTCTATTTATAACTGTCAGCTAGGCAATTTACCAATAAATGAAAGCTGCTTAAGCTAAATGATCTGTTTGTCCTGAATTTACATCTGTAATTAAAGTGTCAGGCAACACCAAAAATATACCTTGACTTCATCTAAGGGAGTGAGGAAACTGGGTAGGAGGTAGTATTAATAGCTTACTTGTTCGTTCTTTCTTTCTTTCTTTCTTTCTTTCTTTCTTTTCTTTCTTTTAGACTTGACTAAAAAAAAAAAAAAAGCAAAACTACATGCCTCGTTAGCTTGGACACCTAGGCTGTGATATAATCCTCACAAATAGAAGTTTAGACACACAAACATAGGCCACACACCCACGCACACAGACCATACTTAAACACACGTTCTCACCCATCTGAACGTGACGAGCAGGTGGGAAACACCATGTTCCCACTGCTGCCCTTGCCATGTGCACAGCTGGAACCAAATGCTACAGCGAGCTACAAACATCCGTCAAGTCACTGCGTTATTGACGTTGGAGGCGGAGGGAGGGCAGTCACTAGAAAAAAATTCTGTTGCTCCCTCTGAGCCATTATTTAATTCTTCCGCTTTCTTGCACCTGTGCTGGAGCCTTTTGGAGTCACACTGTTATTGGAGGTGAACGTACGCCAAAAGAAAAGCATCAGCAACAAGAGTGTTGTTACAGGGTGCTACCTCATTTACCCCCTTCCATGAGTCTCATCACTAACTGCCAGACCTGTCCCGCTGAACCCACAAAGTCAAGTGCGAAGTGCTACCACTGCCCCCAGCTCTTTTTCTAAAGTACTGGCCCATGCCACCATCATCCCTGGAAGATTAAGCCAGGTGCTTTCTGCCCCTGCAAGGGCCCCTGGCCCAGACCAGGCAGAGAGGATTATGCCACCATCAGTTCTTCTTCAGGGTACACAAAAAGGATGGGCTCCTGCCTGGATCCTTGCTGCTGCCTAACCCTGCAAGACGTGTTTGTGTTTCCACTAAAATGTGACTGTGGAGAGCTGTGCACACACCGGAACCTTATCGTCACCTCTCGCAGTCCTCCAGGTTAGTCCTCACAGATAAGTGTCCCTTCCCACCACATCCAGGTGATTATCTCGCCTGTTCTGTCCAGAAGCATGAGGAAAAGCAAACCTTGAATGAGTTATGGCAAGTGATGAGAATGCATTCTCAGGGATAAGACGTGAGCTACAGCCTTGGGTATAAGGGCCATAATCTGTCACCAGTGTTAATAACTCTTAAACTAACATTCATTAATCTAGGTAGGTAAGGTGAAACACCCTTCACATTTACTCAAAGAAACCATGGAGACATCGTGCCTAAACATAACACACACACACACCCTATTTAAGAGATGGCCAGGCTATCACTGTTCCCTGGAAATGATTTCACAAACTCCAAGAGAAAGCCATCTTTCTAACCAGAAAAATCAGAAATGGGCTTCCTGGAAGCACACAAGTGACGGTAGCAGGGAAACCCAGAGAGAAGGGAGAAGGCATCCTCTAAGCCTGTATACGGCTGACATAAACCCAGGCTCACCTGTGAGCTGGTCGTGCATGTGACCAACAGAAGGTAGCATGGCAAAGGCTTCAAACACTTCATTTTGGAAACAGTGGCCATCAGAGGAGGGACAAAACCTGTGATCTGAAACCAAGTAGGTTGATTTCCTATGAAAAGAAACAAAACAGATTTTAACAGGACCCGGAGTAATATAATGGGCAGGATATAACCCCAAATTACTCAACATACAAAGGACCAGGTATATATCAGGAAATAAAATCATGAATAGATGCCTAACCTGAGATGTCAGAATTGTCCAATAAATAATCTAAAGCTGCTGTTACAACTATGTGCCAAGAGGTAAAGATAAATGCTCATGAAATAAATTAAAAGATAGAAGTCATCAGCAGAAAAATAGGAACTACAAAAAGGGATCAAATGTAAAATTTTAAGCTAAAGAATACACAATCTGGAATTAAAAAGAAAAAAAATGCCTCACAGGAAGGCCTCTGTATTTGTTTTCTAGGACTACCAAAACAAATGACCACAAATGAGGTGATTTAAAATAACAGTTATTCTCTCACAGTCTTAGAGGCTAGAAGTCTGAAATGACATGTCAGCGGGGCCACATTATCTCCAAAAGCTTTAGGGAGATTCTTCTTTGCCTTTTCCAGCTCTTGGTGGCCCCTTGGCTTATGACAGCATCACTCCATCCTCTGGCTCCCCCTTCCCATGGCCTTCCTCCCTCTGTGCCTCTCTGTGTCCAAATATCCCTGCACTTTCTCTTTTAAAAACACTAGTCATTGGAAGTAGAGACCATCCTAAATCTAGGAAGATTTTATCTTGAGGTCCTTAACTAATTACATCTCCAAAGACCCTATTTCCAAATAAGGTCACATTCTGAAGTTCTAGATGAACATGAATTTTGGGGGATACACTACTCGGCCCATTACAGGCTCAACAGCAGAGGAGTGATAACAGAAGAAAGAGTCAGTGAACTTGAAGATAGAGCACTAAAAACACTTGAGGAAGTTGCTTGGTCTGCAGAGCAATGATACCAGAAGGCAATCTGGAACTTAAGGAATGGAAGAAGAATAACAGGAATAGGAAATACTTGGTGTATTAGTTTGCTAAGGCTGCCATAACAAAGCACTACCCACTGAGTGGCTTAAACAAAAGAAAAGTTTTGTCTCACAGTTCTGGAGGCTAGAAGTCCAAGATCAAGGGGTCAGCAAGGTTGGTTCCTTCTGAGGGCTGTGAGAGAGAGCTTTGCCCAGCTTTTGGTGGTTTGCTGGCAATCTTTGGCGCTCCTTGGCTTATAGATGCATCACCCTGATCTCTTCCTTCATCCTCAACGTGATAATCTCCTTGTGTGTGTCGTGTGTCCAAATTTCCCCTTTTGATAAGGATACTAGTCATACTGGACTGGGGCCTACTCAAATGACCTCATTTTCACTTGATGGCCTATTAAAGATCCTATCTCTATCTCCAAATAAGGGCACAGTCTGAGGTACTGGAGGGTTAGGACCCCAGCATCCCTTTTCTTGAAGGACATAATTCAACCCACAACACTTGGGCAAAAATAACAGACTAGTTTTCTTCAAACATTCTTTTAAAATGTTATTGATGTTGGGGTGCTTGATGGCTCAGTCAGTTAAGCATCTGACTTTGGCTCAGGTCATGATCTCACAGTTCATGGGTTCAAGCCCCACATCAGGCTCTGTGCTGACAGCTCAGAGCCTGGAGCCTGCTTCGGTTTCTGTGTGTGTCTCTCTCTCTGCCCCTTCCCCACTTGTGCTCTCTCTCTCTCTCTCTCTCAAAAATAAACATTAAAATTTTTTTTAAATATTATTGATATTAAAATGAAAATTACAATATCTGACAGGGCTTTCAATGCCAGTAATTGTAATATATATGACAATTATAACATAAAGAGGAAACATAAAAGAATTTCCATAGTTGTAAGGCTTCTACATTTTATTTGAAATGGTAAAGCATTAAGTCTAAGAAGACTATGAATGATTAGGCACATATATTGCCATCTCTAGAACAGCCACTAGAAAAATAATGCAAGGATTATAACCAAAAAATAGAACAGAGAAATTAAAACAAAACAAACAAAAGCATTTGAATAATCAAAAGAGACAGTAAAGGGAACAGAACCAAAAAACTGAGGTGAAAAACAGAAAACAAATAATAACATGTAAACCTAAATCCAATAAAAATAATTACATTAAAGAGAAAGTCTAAGCCCCCCAGTAAAAAGAGATCATTAGATAGGATAAATAAAACAAGACCCAACTAGATTCTGTCTACAAGAAACCCAATTTAAATGTAATGACATAGATAAATTAAAAGTAAAAAGATTGGAGGAGATACCATGCAATCAAAGAATATTAATCAAATATAAACACTAATCAAAATGAAGCTAAAGAAGCTAAATTAATATTAAGGTCAGCTTCAGAACAAGGGAAATTGTCAGAATAAAGAAGGATACTACGTAATGATAACAAAGTAGATACATCAAGAAAACATTAAAAGCCTTAAAAAAATGAAAAAAAGAAAAAATTAAAACCCTAAACAAAAGAAAACATTAAAATCCTAAACGTGTAGGGGCACCTGGGTGGCTCAGTCAGTTAAGCATCTGACTCTTGATCTTGGCTCAGATCATGATTTCATGATGAGATAAAGCCCCCGTCAGGCTCTGTGCTTACAGCATGGAGCCTGTTTGGGATTTTCCCTCCCTCTCTCTGTCTCTCTCAAAATAAACAAATAAACTTTAAAAAATAAAATAAAATCCTAAATGTATATGCACATTTAAGAACTTCAAATACATTAAGCAAAAACTGATAAAGTTGAAAGAAGAAATAGAAAAATCCACAATTACAGTTTGAAAGCTCCACACTCCTCTCTTAATAATCAAATGTAGAAGTCCTAAACAAAACTATCAATCAATTGGATCAAATGGACATTTATAGAACAAAAGACATACTCTTTTTAAGTACACAAGGAATACTCATCAAGGTAGACCATATCAGAAAGACAACCTGTTGTTCATATACTGGGAGACTAAATATTAAGGTGACAGTACTCACCAAAATGATCTGCAGATCCAATGCAATCCTTATTAAAACTACAACTGGCTTTTTAGCAGAAGGTGATAAGCTGATCCTAAAATTCACATGGAAATAAAAATGACCCAGAATGGCCAAAACAATCTTGGAAAGTAAGAAAAGGTTGGAGGACTCAGACTTCCTGACTTCAAAACTTGTTATAAGCGACAATAACTGAAGCAGTGGGCTAGAATCAAAAGTCCATAAATAAACCCACACATCTATATACATTGATTTTCCACAACAGTCAGTGCCGAGACAACCAAAGGGGGAAAAGAATAGTCTTTTCAAAATATGGTGCTGGGACAACTGGATTTCCACAAGCAAAAGATTGAACTTGAACACCTACCTCATGCTATATAAAAAAATAACTCAAAATGGATCAAAGACCTAAATGCAAGAGCTAAAACTATAACACTCTTAGGAGAAAACATACGTGTTAATCTTTGTGACCTTAGATTAGACAATGGTATCTTAGATACAATACTTAAAGCATAAGCAACCAAAAAAATAAAATAAAATAAAATAAAATAAATTGTACTTTCTAAAAATTGAAAACTTTTGTGTTCCAAAGGACAGTATCAAGAAAGTGAAATACAACTCACGGAATAGAAGAAAATATTTGCAGAAGAAAATAAGAGTCTAGTATCTAGAGTGTTTAAGAACATTTATAACTTAACAACAAATAACCAGACTTTAAAATAGATTATGATTTGAATAGACATTTCTCCAAAGATACACAAATGGCCAACGAACACAAGAAAAGATCTTCAATAACATTAGTCATTAGTGAAATGCAAACCAAACCCTCAATGATTTACCACTTCACAGACACTATAATGGCTCAACAAAAAAACAGCAACAAATGTTGACAAAGTGGTCATAGTTGGAAAGGGTTTCTCTGCCCAATTAAAAAGGAAACCCCTATGTTTTCTCCTACTTACTTGTATAGCTTTAATTTTTACATTTAGATCTCTGATCCATTTGGAGGGCATTCTTGCTTCTGGCGGAAGGGCTGATCTAATGTTAACTTTTTCAAATGGCTGCCCGGTTGTCCCAACACCATTTATTTAGAAGACCATATTTTCCCCAGTGGTTTGAGACACTACCTTTAGCACATACTAGTTTTTTATATGCAAGTGAGGCATTTCTGAATTTTCTACACCAATCTACTGGTCTGTCTATACAATGCATCGGTATCACATGTTAAGTTTCAGTATCTTTTGTCATACATAGATACATCTGTATCTGTATTTTTGAACTCTTTTTTTTTTTTTTTTTTTTTTTTGAGAAGGAGAGAGAGGGAGAGGGCAGGGGAGAGGGGCAAAGGGATAGAGAGAATCTTAATCAGGCTCCACACCCAGCACAGAACCCATTGCAAGGCTTAATCCCATGACCATGAGATCATGAGATCCTGACCTGAGCCAAAATCAAGAGTTGGACTTAACCAACTTAAGCCACCCAGGCACCCCTTATTTTATTTTTATTCTTACTAATGTAAATGGGATTTTTTTCCATCTGTTGCATCTACTAACTGGTTATTATTCATGTATATCATACATTTTCAATAAGGGATTATTGCCCCTCAAAAGACAAAAATTGCTTTAGGAATGAAAAACATGATATTACAATGGTTTGTGGATCTCCAAAGAGTTACAGTAAACAGAGTACAGCATATTGTGTTAAGGTTTGGCCTCAACTCTGTCATAGTGTTTTGTAAGTTCTGTACTACATTTATTGTGTTTCTTTCTCTACTTTATCTTTTCTTGCTTTTTAAAAATTTTAGATATTTGGGAAGGCCAAGGCCCCTGACTGGCTAGGTCAGTAGAGCATACAACTCTTGATATCAGTGTCATGAGTTCAAGCCCCATGCTGGGTGTAGAGCTTACTTAAGATGATGAGATAAGATAAGATAAGATAAGATAAGATAAGATAAGATAAGATAAGATGAGATAAACAATACAATACAATAAAGTATAAAATAAAATAAGTGTAGGAAGGCTTGTCTTTTTCTTCTAGTGGTTATCTTTGTATTAATACTTTTTTATAATGCCCTAGTTTTTTTTTTCTTACTAACCTTTGATTATATGATATGTTGCTTTTAAGTGGTATCTTTCAACTCTTATCTACACAACAATTATTTTATTCTCTTTTCCTCTCTCTCCCTCTTTTTAACAATTTTACTGAGATATAATTCACATAACACAACTATTCCACCTAAAGTACACAATTCAATGATTTTTAGTATATCCACAGAGCTGCACAAGCATCCCCACAATTTTAGGAAATTTTCATAACTCCAAAAAGAAATCCTACGCCCATTAGCAATCACTTTCCATTTTCCCCGCTTCTCCCAGCCCCAACCAACCATTAGTTCTTTCTGTCTCTAGAGTTTTGCCTACACTGGACATTTATGTAGATGGAATCATATAATTTGTGGTCTTTTGTGGCTGGCTTATTTCATTTAGCAGGTTTTCAGTGCTTATCCATGTTGTAATACAATCATCATTCCATTCTGTGGGTACATTGCATTCTATTCATTCATTAGTTGATGATTCATTATGTCCACTTTTAGCTATCATTAATAATGCTGTATGAACATTAATGTACAAGTTTTTGTGAAGACAAATGTTTTCATTTCCCTTGGGTATATATCTAGGAGTGGAACTGTTGGGTCATCTAGGAAGCCTACGTTTCACATTTTGGAACAATCTGAGCATTCCTGTTTGTTCACATCCTCATCAATGTGTACTATTAGCTGTCTTTACTACAGCCATCCCCGTGGGTATGAAGTAACGTCTCACTGTGCTGTTGATATGCATCTCCTCCCCTTTGGGGGACTGCGTTCTTTCTACTTGGCTAGAACATTTGATGCTCCCATATTATTCTTCTACACTCACTCCATCCTTGTTTCCATCTCAGCTCTACAGTTAAATATCCCAAATCCTCAGCTGGTGTTTGTTTTTTTCAGTCATCTTTTGACTAAATAGTACTCACCATCTAGGAGATTCTTCAGAAGGGGCCCATATTGGTGGTATTAGGATCTTGCACGTCTAACACTACTTGTAGGCTTAATACTTGAAAATCAGCTTTCCTGGATGTAATAATCTTGGCTGACACTAGATTTCGTGATGGTCATGATGCTTCACTGTTGCTGTGCTTTGCATGTTGTTTTCGAGAAGTCTGATGTCTCTCAGCCTCTTGTCTTTGTAAATTATCCTTTGGCCAGAGGCTTCAAGAAGTTTTTTAAATCTTTAAGTCTGACAGTTTTGTGATAGTTTCTGAGTCAGTTGTTCTGGTCGATTTTCCCAGGTACCCAGTGGGCCCTTTCAATGTGCACAGACAGATCTTCCTTCGTTTCTGGAAAGTCATCTTCCCCATAGCAAATGTGGTGCCCTATCAAGTCTTTACTTCTAGTCAGTTATTTGGGCATTTACTGTTGAGATTCCTCTTGCTGGGGTACATTTATCTCTGCTTCTTAAACATCCCACTCCCTACTCCCCACACTCACGGGCTTGCAGCAGCTGCTGGAAGTGGAAACGCCTTTCAAATTTGTCTTCTGTCTTTGAGTCGTGCTGAGGATGTGGGTCGTGTGTGGTTTCATTTGGTCTTGCAAGTTTTATGAAAGGCTCAGGAGGGGTATCGAGGGCTCCGGGATGGTGGGGAAATTCAAAATCAGGAAGCCACCTCGTTCTCCACACCTGGAAGTTCTCGACCAGACTGAAAGAAAGTCCAAAGGTAAGCCCAGACCAAAGTACAAAAGCACATCAGACCCCACCAAATGCCATATGATAACATACACAACCCGAGCTGTATTTTCTGCTCTATTTAAAACCTCCTTTTATTTAAAAGTTTTGGCTGCCAATGGGCCTTGTTTTTTTTGCAATATTGTAATATACTTTATGATAGCAGAAAGACCTTCCAAGAAACAAAGACTGTGAGCCCTACCCACTATCCCAGCTAATTCCATTTCCAGATATAGGGGAAGGTGCTGCTATGAGTATTTAAATCTCTAATTTGGGGATGAAGAAATGAAGTTGAGACAGGGGCAGAGCAACAGAGAATGTCATTGAATTAACTCAGATTGAGGTGATTGAGTTTTCTTTATTTCAACGATTCTCACATACCATATCTACATTGGCCCCTAAGGTTATGTGCAACAATATTCATATGCATCTTTTAACACACACGTGCGCGCACGTGCACACACACACACACACACACACACACACATGGCTGACACACAAGTTACCTGTGATCCTCATAAGTCTATTTCTTAAATTTCTAAATCTAAGCTGGAAATTTAAGACTCTAGGCACCTTTGAAACAGGCAGACCTGCACTTGAATCAGCTTTCTCTACTTTCTTCCTCTGCACCCACACAGATGTCACTTAACCTCTGTGAACCTCAGTTTCAGCATCTGTAAGCTGGGAATAATAGAGTTTATTTCCTGTGGTGGGAATTAGATGACATGATGTATATTAAGTGTTTAAAAAAGTGCCTACCATATAGTCGTGGCTGGTTAATGACATGTATCATCACTAATATCGCCAATTATGTCCTAGTCTCCTATACATAAGTGGCATACAGGAGGTAAACAGGATGGGAAGTAAAGGCTGCCAATAGCATGAGAGAGGCCACCGAGTAGAAAGAGACCTCCCCTCAAAAAGATGTTTTGTGGAAGGTGATTTGGTAATGATGCATGTTTAAGGACACTGTTTCTAAAACTCTGGAAGAGCACGAGAAAGAGTCCTCACATCCCCTCACATGGATCTTAGCACAAAGTTCATTATGCTAGGGAGCGCTATGCATGAGCACTGGAGAACCAGATTGGAATGTCTAAGCAGCTATCCATAGAGACTTGGCTAGAAAATGAGTTTCCAGTCAATCTCAGACCACACTAACGTAGGTGTCAGGTAACCCAGAGATCTAAAGGGAAACAGTAGAAGCAACGCCAGGTTTGCCCCACTCAGACAAACTCTCACGTCTTTTCCACCAACACCTCAATATCCTCTCTTGTTGACAGTGAGACTTCACTACATTGTGTTCTATTTTTTACATCTTCCCTCAATCACCAACATATGTATTTCTTGTTTTTCTCAACGTTAGCATGTAATGAGCCAGAAGAATATTACTGGTGAGGAAAAGTAGTGAACGTTTTAAAATAAGAAAGACGGGGCGCCTGGGTGGCTCAGTCGGTTGAGCATCCGACTTCGGCTCAGGTCACGATCTCAGGGTCCGTGAGTTCGAGCCCCACATCGGGCTCTGGGCTGATGGCTCAGGGCCTGGAGCCTGCTTCCAGTTCTGTGTCTCCCTCTCTCTCTGCCCCTCCCCTGTTCATGCTCTGTCTCTCTCTGTCTCAAAAATAAATAAAAAACGTTAAAAAAATTTTTTAAAAAAATAAGAAAGACATACTAGAGAAATGCAGAAAGGCCATCTGAAGACTGAATTTTGGTGAAGGCAATTAATTACCTTTTAATAGACAATATCCAAACAAAAGAAACTTTTAAAAGTGGCATGATTTTCACAGTATTGATTGCAATATAAAATGATTTTTTTTTAATGTGCTAAAGAGGGGCTAAACCATGCTCACTGCTAGTATGGCAGAATTCAATATGCAGGATCTGGGAATGTTAACACGTTATCAAGGGTAACTCTGAGACTTACACAATAACCACGTGCTAGGGCTTATAAGTCACCTGCACAGCCACGAGCAAGATGGTGCAAAATCATAAAGAATTGATACCTTGAGGCTGCTTATTACCACTTGGGGCATCAGAGTACTGTCCTAATTTCTTGGGAAAGGCAAGGAGTTGGCTTATCCCCAGAAGAGATAACAACTAGCGAATTTCTGAGGAAAAAATGGTGTCTCAAAATTTGAGAGGCTAACTATAAACATACCAGAATGGCTAAAATGACAAAAATAATACTTTCAGGCAAAATGTGGAGCTACTGGAATTTTTATCCATATATTGGTTTATGTGTACATTAATTCAACCACTTTGAAAAATTGTTCAGCAGTATCTACTAAAGCTGATCATGTGTATTGTCTATAAATAATAATTCCATTCTTAGGCATATACTCAACAGATATGTATATATGTGTTTGGTAAAAGACACATTTAAAAATATTCATAGAAACTCAAAACTGGAAACGATTCAAATATCTATCAACAGTATAATGGTTAAATAAATTGTGGTCTATCCCCAGGATGAAATGCTATACAGCAATGCAAATCACCAAACTACAACTAAATGCAACACTATGAATCTCATTTGTAATTTGTGCACTCTCTGTCCTCTTCCGATCCTCCACTTTTTTTTTTTAGACTTTATTTTTTTAGAGCAGTTATAGGTTCAGGAAATTGAGCTGAAAGTAGAGTCCTATTGTATGTACATCCCCCCCCCCCCCCCCCCCAGCCTTTCTAACCATCAGAACACGCACTGCATTGATACATTTGTTACCAATGATGAACTAACACTGACATCTCATTATCACCAAAATCCACACTTCATACTAGGGTTCACTCTTGGTTGTATGTTGTACGGATACAAATGTATAATAACATGTATCCCCAGCCCCATCATAGTATCATACAGAATAGTTTCCCTCTCCTCAAAATTCCATGCTCCTTCTTGTCATCCCCACAAAGCCCTTGGCAACCACTGATCTTTTCACTGTCTCAATAGTTTTGCCTTTTCCAGAACGTGATATAGCTGGAATCATACTTAACAATATGCATTTAGGGTTCCTCCGTGTCTTTTCATGCCTTGATAGCTTATTTATTTTTGGCACAGAATATTTCGTTGTCTGGAAGTACCACAATTTATCCATTCACCTCCCGGAGGACATCTGACTTCCTTCCAAGTTTGGGCTATTATGAATACAGCTCCCACAAACATCTGAGTGCAGGTTTTTGTGTGGCCATAATTTCAACTCATTTGGGTAAGCACCTAGGAGCATGATTGCAAGTGTATGTCTAGTTTTATAAGAAACTACCAAATGGTCTTCCAATGTGTCTGTACCATTTTGCATTCTTGTTGTTCTACATTCTCACATTTGTTAGCAGGGTTTTGGATTTTAGCTATTCTAATAGCTGTGCAGTGGTATCTCATTATTTTATATTTGCAATTCCCTAATGACACATGATGTTGGACATTTTTTTGATATATTTATTTACCATGTTTATCTTCCTAGGTGAGTTGTATTTAAATCTCTTGACCATATTTTACTGAGGTCAGGTTTTTATTTTTAAGTTTATTTTGAGGGGGGGAGGGGCAGAGAGAGAGGAGGAGAGAATCCCAAGCAGGCTCTGCACTGTCAGCACAGAGCCCAACGTGGGGCACAAACCCACAAATCACGAGATCATGACCTGAGCTGAAGTCACAGGCTTAACCAACTGAGCCACCCAGGTGCCCCAGGTTGGGTTTTTTAATGTTGAATTTTAAGAGTTCTTTGTAATTTTTTTTTTTTTTTTGGATAAGTCCTTTATCGGATAAGTCTTCTGCAAATATTTTCTTCCAGTTAGTGACTCCTCATTCTTTTGCCAGTGTATTTCACAGAACAGAATTTTTTTAATTTTAGTGAAATCTGAATTTACTTCATAGATCATGACTTTGGTATTGTATCTATAAACACAACACCAGATCCAAGGTCATCTAAATTGTCTCCTGTGTTATCATCTATGTGTTTTATAGTTTTGTATTTTACATCTAGGCATATGGTTCGAGTTAATTTTTGTGAAAGGTGTAAGGTCTGTTTTTTTCTTTTACATGTGGATATCTGGTTGCTCCAACAGAATTTGTTGAAAAGACTACCCTTTCTCCATTGAATTGTCTTTGCTCCTTTGTCAAATATCAGTTAACTATATCTGTGTGCATCTATTTCTGAGGTGTCTGTTCAGTTCCATTCACTTGTCTGTTTTTTCACTAATGCCACACAATCTTGATTACCACAGCATTAGTTAAGTCTTGAAATCAGGTAGTATATCCTCAACTTTGTCTTTCTCCTTCAATATTGTGCCAGAGATTTTGGGTCTTTTGCCATTCCTCATAGATTTTACAGTCAGTGTGTCAATATCCACAAAATAATTTTATGACATTTTGATCAGGATTGTGTTGACGCTATAGATCAAGTTGAGGAAGAACTGACATCTTGACTGATGAACATAGAATCTCTCCCCATTTTGTAAAATGTTTGTTCATTTTGCACGAGAGAGCACAGGCAGGGTAGGGCCAGAGAAAGAGGGGGAAAGAGAATCCCAAGCAGACTCTGCACTGACAGCATGGGGGCTCGATCTCACAAACCATAAAATCATGACCTGAGCCAAAATCAAGAGTGGGTAGCTTAACCAAGTGAGCCACCCAGGTGCCCCCCGCTAGAATCTGTCCATTTTCAGTTACCGGTTTCTCTCATCAGAGATTTGTATTTTTTACCATGTAGATCTTATACATATTTTGTTAGATTTATACCAAAGTATTTCATTATCTGGGTGCTAATGTTAAAAGGTATTGTTTTTAATTTCAAATTTCAATTGCTTGTTGCTAGTACATAGGAAAGCAATTGGCTTTTTTTTTTTTTAGCAATTGACTTTTGTTTTTAACGTTTATTCATTTTTGAGAGACAGAGAGACAGAGCATGGGTGGGGGAGGGGCAGAGAGGGAGGGAGACACAGGATCTGAAGCAGGTTCCAGGCTCTGAGCTGTCAGCGCAGAGAGCGACAAACCTCGAGATCATGACCTGAGCTGAAGTCAGACATTTAACCAACTAAGCCACCCAGGCGCCCCAGCAACTGACTTTTGTATATGAACTTTGAATCCTGTAACCTTACTATAGTCACTTACTATCTAGGAGGGTTTTTTGGGTCAATTCTTTTGCATTTTTTACATAGACAATCATGTCATCTGCAAACAGTTTTATTTTTCCTTCCCAGTTTGTATGACTTTTATTTCCTTATCTTCTGTTATTGCGTTAGCAATAACATACTTCTAAATAACATAATAACATAATTCTAAATTCTAATAATTCTAAAAAAAGAATGAGACCAGACATTTTGCCTCCTGTTTTTAATAGAAAAGTTTCCAGTTTCTCACTCTTTAGTATGTTGTTAACTGTACAGTTTTTGTTTTGTTTTGTTTTTTTGTAAATGTTATCAGGTTGAGGAAGTTACCCTCTATTTCTAGTTTGCTGAGATTTTTCATAAAGGGATATTTTATCAAATGCTTTTTCCATAACTTATATAATCATTGGATGCTTCTTTAGTCTATTGATATGATGATTGTATTTATTTTGGAATGTTAAAATAGCCTCAAATATCTGGAATAAATCCCATTTGGTCATGGTGTACAGTTCTTTTTATACTTTTCATACATTTTTTTCATTCAAATGGATAATATTTTGCCAAAAATTTTTGCATTGTTTATGAGAGATAATGGTCTGAAGTTTTCTTGTAATGCCTTTGTCTGGCTTTGGTATTAAGAGAATGATGGCCTCATAGAATGACTTAAGTATTCTCTCTGATTCCATCTTTTGGAAGAGACTGTGGGGAATTGGTATCTAATCTTAGTTAAATGTTTGGTAGAATTCACCACTGAAACCATTTGGCACTGGTGCTGTTTTGAAAGATTATTGATTCAACTTCTTTAATAGAAATAGGCCTGTTCAGACTATTTCTTGTGTGAGTTTTGGCAGATTGTGTCTCTCAAGGAATTGGTATATTTAATTTAGGTTACCAAATTTGTGGGCATAGAATTATTCATCATATTCCTTTTTTATCCTTTTAATATCCATGGACACTGTGATGATGGCCTCTTTTTTATTTCTGCTATTTGTAATTTGTGTCTCCGCTTGTCTCTCTTTCTAGTTAGCCTGGTAGAGTCCTCTCAATTTTACTGATTTTTTCAAATCAGCTTTTGGTTTGGTTTCTATTGATTTCCTGTTTTTATTTTCACTGGTGTATGCTAATTTTTATTATTTCTTTTCTTCTACCTACTTTGGATTTAATTTGACCATCCTCCCCCCACCCCATTTTCCTAAGTTGAAAGCTAGACTGATTTCAGATCTTTTCTCTAATATTCTCTAATATTCTCCATTCAGTGCTATACATTTCTCTCTAGGTACTGCTTTTACCACATCCCACAGATTTTGAGAAGTTGTATTTTCATTTTATTTTGTTCAAAATATTTTAAAATTGTTATTGAAATTTCTTTCAATATTCAGAAATGTATTTAATGTGCAGTATTTTCAGATTTTCTAACCATCTTTGTTATTGATTTGTAGCTTAATTCCATTGTGATCTGAGAACATATTTGTATGCTTCCCTTTAAATTTGTTTAGGTGTATTTTATGGCCCATAATGTGGTCCATTTCCATGATTGTTCCAGGTGATCTTGAGAAAAATGTGTATTCTGCTCTTGAATGAAGTAGTCTATAGATGTCAGTTAGGTCCAGTCGATGCAATTGAGTTCAACTATGTTCTTACTGATTTTCTGACTCCTGAATCTGTCCATTAGAGATAGAGGGGTACTGAAGTTTCCAACTAGATAGTGGGTTGACCTGTTTCTCCTTATAGTTAAATCTGTTTTTGCCTCACATATCTTGATGCTCTATTGGTAAGCACCTACATATTGTTATGCCTTCTTAGAAAATTGACCTCTTTTGTAATGCCCTTTTATCACTGATAATTTTCCTTCCTCTAAAGTTTGTTTTGTCTGAAATTAATATAGCTACTCCAACTTTGATTAGTGCTAGCATGGCATATCTTCCTCCATCCTTTTCCTTTTAATCTATGTCTTTATAAATGACTTCTTGTAGGCAACATATAGTTGGTCTTGTTTTATGTACTGTGACAGTTTTAATTGGTGCATTTGGATCATTGATGCTTAAGGTGATTATTGATATAGTTGGATTAATATCTTTTATTCATTGACGTTGTTTTGCCTTCCACATTTTTTCTTTCTGTGCTTTGAACTGAATATTTTATAGGATTCCATTTTCTCTCTTCTCTTAGCATATCAACTGTAATTTTTTCATTGTTAGTGGTTTCCCTAGAGTTTGCAATATACAACTAATCCAAGTCCACTTTCAAATCATACATCACCTTATTGGTAGAGTAAGCACTTTATAACAGTATTTTTCAATTCATCCCCCCATCTCTTACAACGCTGCAGTCATTCATTTCACTTATCTATAATCTATATTCACCAAATACATTGTTGTTATTATTTGGAACAAACTGTTACCTTTAGATCAATTAGTAAGAAAAATTATTCTAAGGGCATTAATGTCCAACTCTTGATTCTGGCTCAGGTCATGATCTCACAGTCATGCTTTCCCTCTCTGCCCCTACACCCCTGCATGCTTTCTCTCTCTCCAAATAACCATTATTTAAAAAAAAAAAAAAGAAAAATGATTCTATTTTACCATCATTAATTCTTTAATGATTTTTCTTTATGTAGATTAAGTTTCTGACCCATATCATCTCTCTTCTCTCTTAAGAACTTCTTTCGGCAATTCTGGTAAAGCAAGTCTACTGGTGACAAATTCCCTAAATCTTAGTGTGTGTGAGAAAATAGTTTTCCTTTGAAAGGATAACTTCACAAGGTACAAAGCCCTAGGTTGGTGCTCCCCCCACCCCACACACTTAAATTACTTCACTCTTTTCTTGCATGGTTTCAAAAACAAGTCTGAGATAATTCTTCTTGCTTCTCCACGAGTAAGATGTTATTTCCCTCTGGTTTCTTTCAAGATTTTATCTTTGATTTTTCTGCCATTTGAATAGGATATGCCTAAGTATAGATTTGAGGGCATTTATTCCGCTTGGTGTTCTTGGAGCTCCCTGGAATCCGTACTTTGGTGTCTGACATTAAATCTAATTCTCAATCATTATTGCTGAAATATTGTTCCTCTCTTCTTCTAGTTTTCCCATTACATGTATATCTTTTGTAATTGCCTCATAGTTCTTGCGTACTTTTTATTTAGTTAGTTAACTAGTTTTTCTCCTTGCTTTCATTTGGGTAGTTTCTACTGAACTTCAAGCTCACTGATTTCTTCCTCAGCTGTGTCATTTGCTAATGAGTCCATCAAAGACATTTGTTATTGTTTTTACTTCTAGCATTTTAAAATTCATTCTTAGAATTCCCACCTCTGCTTACATTCCTCTATTTGTGTATGTTGTGCACTTTTTCCATTTGAGCCCTTTGCATATTAACCAGTTATCTTAAATTCCTGGTCTAACAGTTCCAAACCTCCTGTGATATCAGTTTGGTTCTCATGGTGCCTGTGTCCCTTCAAGAAAAGTTTTTCCCTCTTAATATGTGGTGGCTCTGTCCCTTCAAAAAAATTTTTTTCCCACTTAATATGCTTTGCAAGCTTTTGTTGAAAGCCAGACGTGATGTATCAAGTGAAATGAACCAATGTAAATAGGTCTTCGGTGATGTGGTGATAGGATGTTGGGGGAGAGGAAGTGTTCTATAGTCCTGAGCAGGTCTTTTAGTGAGCCTGTGCTCCCGGGCTGTGCAAAGAGATAAATACTTCTTAGTCTTCCCCTTTCCCACCCCCACCATTTCAGTGAAACAGGAAGGCTACAGTTGGATGTTTCTATTCCCCCACATGAAAAGCTAGAGGAGCCTGTGGTTGGGTATTTCTCTTCAAGAAATACTTTTAGCCAAGTCAAATAGGCTAAATCTTCAGCAGGTTAGACTATGGTAAAATGGTTTCGCTTAAGGGCAGGGCTTGTTAAGGACGGAAATGCTCTGAGAGGCACCTGGGTGGCTCAGTTAAGTGTCCAAACCTTGACTTTGGCTGAGGCCATGATCTCATGGTCGTGAGATGGAGACCTGTGTCCAGCTCTGAGCTGGGTGTGGAGTCTGCTTGGGATTCTCTCTCTCCCTCTCCCCCACTCATGTGCTCTCTCAAAAAACAGAACAGAAATCCTCTCAGTAGATTTCAAAATGGCCACCTTTCCCCTTCCCACAATGGAAGCATGAGGAAATTATTCTTCAGTCTTCACTATAAGAACCTGCTAGAGCTTCTGGGGGCAAAAACTTTAGAAGTGTGGGGACCTGGTCCCTTTAGTTTGGGCTGCTAGGATTTTTTTTTTTTTTTAACTCTCAGACTTGTCCGCACTGAGCCATTAGGAATTTGGGTATTACAGTTTAGGTTTTCCTAACCCCACACTGGTTTCCATGAAGATTTATGCTCATGGCCATCTGCTCAGGTAATTGTGATTCTCTGTATCCACCTATTTCTCCCGTTTGAGGGGCACTAGTTGCCCTGTGGCCTCAATTCTCTTACAAATCTTAAGATTTTCACTTTGTTAAGCTTTGTCTTTATTGTTAGGACAGAGTGACAACTTCCAAGCTCCTTATATGCTGGACCAGAAACTGTAAGTTTGTTTTTGCTTTTTAAAAACATTTAGCAACCTTGAACAGACTAAAAAATTTACTTACTGCTTACCACTGGCCTTGCCTCACTAGAATATAAGTTTCATTACTATGACCTGTTTTGTTGACTATTATATTCTGCATCTAGATAGGTGCCTGGCATCTTAGTGCTCAAATATTTGCTGAATGAATGTACAGTACACCATTTCTTCACACCCAAGCCTAGGATATAAAAACAAATGAACTTGAATGCAGAATTCTTTATCAGCCATGTCTCAAAAGGCAACTATGAGAATCTTAATTTGGATCTATACTTTATAGGCCATCTGGCTTCTACGGTCTTAGATAAGTAAATACAACCTAGAACACCTGTCACTCCATTGTTCCCTTGAATTCATTTAAACTGACCAGGGGGTGCCTGGGTGGCTCAGTCAGTTGAGCGTCTGACTTTGGCTCATGATTGCTCAGTTTGCCAGTTTGAGCCCCATATCAGGCCCTGTGCTGTCAATACAGAGCCCGCTTCAGTTTCTCAGTCTCCCTCTCTCTGTCCCTCCCCTGCTCATTCTCTCTCCTCTCTCAAAAATAAATGTTAAAAAAATAAATAAATAAACATGCTGCACAGACCATTATAAATTAAAAAAAAAAATAATAAACTGATCAGGAGGGCTAAGTAGCAGGCCCCCTTTCTTAATTACTACTCACACAGCTCCAAACATCTCTCCCAAACCTTCAGAAAGGAAAATGCATTCACAGCCAAGCATACAATATTACAAAGCCAACATGATAAAGTCAAAAGAACACTGAACGAGTAGCGGTAGTCTCCAATGTCACTGTACTACTTGTTAGCTAGTTGGCTTAACAAGTCTTTGGATTTGATTATCTTTAAAATAAGTAGTGTCTCACTCTACCTGAAAGACAGAAATGGTTCATGCGATTTCTTTGAACCATCAACTATAAAGTCATTGATCCTTGCTTTTGTCCAAAAATTTTATCAGCAAATATTTCACGTATAATCAGTATGAAAGATTACCCACCCCCACAAAAATCGTAGCAGTTAAGTATATAAATTATACATTGTAGATTTAAGTTAAAACACTTTACTTGTAGTTTATACCTTGCATTTGTGGTTTAAAAGGATGAAAAGGAAGGAAGTGTGGAACTCAATAGAAATTGCTCAAATTGATGGCTGTTACAATATACGGCTTTTCAAATTAGAAGATTCGCAGCGGAGGAAAAGTGTTGTTTGAGTTGGCTTTCACCTGGTTAGCCGATTTCACCCGGGGCAGTGTAGATGATGTGAGCCAGATGGGGTGGCCATACAATGGAGGAAGGAATTCTAAGGTGTCAGAAGGCTCAGGCTCTAATTTCAATGTTGACATGATACTGTATTAGTGTATAACTCATTCAATTACCCTGGATATTCCATCATCTTGAAAATAAAGATAATGGAGTCAGATTTACATAAAAATCAAAGGAACAGCAAGGGAAAAATGAAATTACTTAAAATAATATACAAATGATCCTTTAAAAAACCTAACCAAAACCAATTAAGTGGAAAAAATGATTACCAAGGTTGTCAAGCTTTTAAAGGTCCAAAATACCTTAACAATCCTTAGTGAAATTCATAGCCCATTGAATTCCAGTACTCCAAGTTATTTTAAAATTCAGTCTTGGACAAACAATAGTACATTGTGGAGAAAATTTATATAATAACTGCCAAAAGCACTTAGGTACAAGCAAACTCTTGTTGAACCTAGAACTTAAAGACTTTCCTTGGTAGAAAAGTTGGTATATTTTAGAATGTTTTTAAAAGCTGGTATTTACTACATGATATTCAAACGTGCTTTTAAAAAGTTGGAGCGCATATATGTACATGGGTGTATGTATATAAAATGAAAAAAAGTTAACCCTAACACTCAGATATCTCATCCATGGGAAAACTTAATGAATGTGGTTAAGACTAATTATGCCCTGTGAAAAGTAGCCCAATGAGTTATAACCGTACAAAAGCAGAAAACTAGAAAACTTTTGCTTTTAGTTTTCATCTGCAATCTGAATAAATTAGCGGTTACTTCGAAGAATTGATTGTACAGTGTTCTTTTGAAGTTCACATCAAAGCCAAAAAGTGTAGATTACTTCCATCTATGCTGATGTTCACGGAAGGAAAACGTAAGTCACCAGACATTTTAGAAGAAAATGGTAATCATTCCAAACCCAGGCTCATCCGTAACTCACGTTAATATTTTCTTCTCTACAAACCAGTCTATTGGTACTCTTAAATGGCAATCAATGCTCTCAAATGCCTTAGGATGCCTTTATTAAGCAGTAACAGAAGGTGCTTTGGAGGTCAGAAAAATTGAATGAAATCAGCTATTCTTAATTTTTAAGTAGATTACTGAAAATAGGTGTGAAATCCATTAAATTCTGACCTCCTCAATGGTGAAAACTTGTCTGTAGTGTGTGTTTGACAAGGAAAGATATACAATAAACACTTTTGCACCAGAACAGTGCCAGTCAAAATGCATGGAATCTTTAATAAAATTCAGCAAAACGTGACCTTCCAAATCAAGAAAAAACAGAGAACTTCTTGACAAATTGTTCACCCACCTGAGTTGAAACAAAGTAGACTTCATTTATGTTTTCATCATTATGCTTTTAACTCTCACATTAATACAGATGTACTCACATATATGGCATATATCTTTACACTAGATATTAAAAGGCTAACTCCAAGCATTCTGAGTGTTACTTCTATCATAAAAAATATGACCATTTAGATGCTTAAACAGTGAGCATTAAAACTCCCTCTCGAATAAATTACATTAAAGTTAGGTTTTCTAATTTTCAAAGTTAGCAATAGAAACTAAAAAAGAAATCCAAACATTCATATTCTTACCCCTAATCTCAACAGGGAAATTAAAATAATGATATAGTTATTCAATCAAATGAAATATTTAAAAAGACTTGGACATTCACAATGCCTAATCTTGAAAGTAATTTTTAATATATATACTAGCTCTCTCACTAGGCATTGATGCACTTATAATTTAAAGGATAAATTATTACCCAGTTTTTAAAAATCTCAGTTGAAAACAGTTTAAGAGTTGACAGTTTCGTTGCTTTAATCTACATAAGTCATTAAAGAACCAATCATCTAATCAGTTAACTTTAATCTAAGTTTTTATATAATGGTGTGCAAGTCAGAATTTTTTGGTATGCATTTTAAAATTGTACCCTTCCCAAATACAGACATGCTCTTCCTGGGTCTACTTTTTATAAACAGGGCTAAGATCGTGAAAATCTAGTTCTTTAGCTAGACTAGGTAAGCCAGCCTTAATCAAAGATTTGTTTAAAAAAAAAAATGTATGGGGCACCTGGGTCGTTCAGTCCTGACTCCTGATTTTGGCTCAAGTCATGATCCCGGAGTCGTGGGATCGAGCCCTGCATCAAGCTCCGCACTGGATGTGGAGTCTGCTTGGAATTCTCTCTCAAATAAAAAAAAAAAAAAAAAAAAATTGTATAAAACTTGCCAGTTACTTCAAGTCTAATCTATTCCAAAAAATTAACTACAAAGAGTTAAACAGCAAAAGGGAAGAAAAACTACCATAAACAGGTTGATTAAATAATCAGAATATGGAAAAGAACAGGTAATAATTTTTTAAATAAAGAAAAATAGGTTAAATCTTTAGGTGACTTTTCTAGAGATAAGATTAAAGGGAATCAAATTTAACTAAGCAACCATATAAAATTTATTGGAAAGACCATGAAGAGTTGCCCTTAACATTCCTTATCTGGCACCCTCCACTCAATCTTAAAAACAAGCACTTGGTATAATCTCCAAGCTTTAGGGTTGAAAACTAATTATGGACAGTGGCTATAAAGAGAATTACTGTGCAACAGATTTTCTTTGATGACACAAATGTTCTGTATTTCCATTAATACATTAGTCAGCAACCATACACAGTTATTGACAAATTCATGTTACTAGTGTGACTGAGGAATTAAAGTTAAATTTTAATTAGTTTTAATTAATCTAACTTTAAATAGTTACATGCAGCTAGTCAGTGGCAACAATTTTGGACAGTGCAGAGTTCCAGAAAAACTGGTACAGAAATTAAAATGATATTGAAGAATACACTGATAACTTACAAATTGAACTCTGAATGAAACTGGCTATTTCCTGAACACCGTATTCCTCCTTTCCTTCCCAATTCTACTACAGCTACTGCAATCTTTCCAGGCCCCTCCCTACCTCACAAAAGCTACATTTTGGAGTTCATCAGGATTCCATCCTGGAGGATTCCATTCTCTTCCCTTTCAACGTGAGCTACCTAGGAAATTGTTTCAATTATCACCTGTATGCTGGATTGTCGGTTTCCAGGTCTAACCTATCAAGCACCAGATATAAGCATCCAAATGCTTACTTGACCTCTCCACTTGAGGTCCCACAGGTACCAGATAGAACACGTCCTATCCCCATACCCAAAAAACTAGAAGAACCTGGTCCTCCTGCAAAGTTCCAGTTTAGTAAATACATTCAGATGCTTAAGCCACAATCCTAGAACTAAGATTTGATTCTCTCACTTTTTCAGATCAATCATGAAGTCTTACCACTATATCTTCCTAAGGCTCCCTTAATATTTTTTTCCATCCCCACTACTTCAATCATCTCTCACCCGGATTACTCCAACAGCTTCCCATTTGGTCACTTGGCCTCTGTTTTGATTCCCTTCATCCACTCTTTCTCAAAGTGGTCAGAATGACCTTTTTTTTTTTTCCACGCAGTCTAAAATACAGGTTTTTTTTTTTTTTTAATTTTTTTTTTTTTCAACGTTTTTTTTATTTATTTTTGGGACAGAGAGAGACAGAGCATGAACGGGGGAGGGGCAGAGAGAGAGAGGGAGACACAGAATCGGAAACAGGCTCCAGGCTCCGAGCCGTCAGCCCAGAGCCTGACGCGGGGCTCGAACTCACGGACCGCGAGATCGTGACCTGGCTGAAGTCGGACGCTCAACCGACTGCGCCACCCAGGCGCCCCGAGAATGACCTTTTAAAAAACATGTACCAAAGAATGTTAAGAGGAAAGAGGATACAGTTAATCACCTTGTGCATAGGACTGGTATTTGTGGCCTCCCCTGAGAACTTTTTTTCTTCAGCCAATTAGATAGTTTCCACTGGGCAAACCTTATGGGTGTTGTTATCATGAAACATTTAAAAACATTAATTTAAATAATGTTCTTTATTAGCCAATATCCCAACTTCATTTTTCTAGGAATCCTGTGCTCAATTCCTTTAGTTACTAAGACATCCTAAATGGCAGAGCAGACTTTCTTATGAAAACTTACAAAAGCATTTGCTTGTGAAGGCTCAAAGAATGGATTACCTCTAATAATTCAGTATCTCCACGATACAGTCATTATATACCCTAATAGAAAAACCAAAACAGGAAAAAAACCAAAAACCCATACAGCTGGTAGTTTTATAAATAGTAAACAATATAAGTAAGTATAATGAATGTCACTCTTGACCATACAAAATACTTTGGTGCATTTTTTGTACACCTATTTTTCTATACTTCATGGTTGCCATTTGCTGTTTTAAAGTTTTCCAGATTAAATGGTATTAGAGTCCCTTCTCTCAGTTCCACATTTTTGTAGTTCAAGGACACTGCAAAGGCTGATTTCATGTCCAATTTCAGTTACATGCAGCACTGAAAAATTTTTAAGACTCAGTGGCACAACATTTACAAAGACATAATTTATACTGCATACCTTCATATAGGATAATTTAAAAAGGTAACTTTTATATGGTCAAAATAATGGACAATATAATTCAGGTTAACAGTACATTTTCTGGGGCGCCTGGGTGGCTCAGTCACTTGAGCTTCCAACTCTGATTTCATCATTTCAGTTTCGGGAGTTCAAGCCCTGCATCAGCTGGCAGCGTAGAGCCTGCTTGGAATTCTCTCTCTCCCTCTCTCTGCTGTTCCCACACTCACACTGTCCCTGTCTCTCTGAATGAATGAATGAATGAATGAATGAATAAAATAAAATAAAAATAAACTTAAAAACAAAAAAAGGAAAGTACATTTTCTATATGCTATTTTATACCTCCCGATCTTGAAACATAATTCAGAAGAGCTAAGTATTCACCACGGTATACGTCCTGTTAAACATCAAGGGAAGGCTGAGCTTTACTAGGAAAAAAAAGTCAAAACTGTTAAATATGGTTTTAAGATACTATCATTTTTGTAATGTTCTATCTTGTAACTGCCTATCTTATAAACTCTGTACTGTGCAAATTATCATGTATCTAATTAAAAACAAGTTCTGACATGCAAGTTAAAATATAATCAAAGGACACCATCATACAAAATACTTTGTTAACATTCTTGTTTAGCAATCACAAGACAACTGTTAAAAATGAGTTTTGAGGGGCGCCTGGCTGGCTCAGTCAGTTAAGCGTCTGACTTCAGATCAGGTGATGATCTCATGGTTAGTGGGTTTGAGCCCTGTGTAGGGCTCTGAGGGGACAGCTCAGAGCCTGGAGCCTGCTTTGGATTCTGAGTCTCCCTCTCTCTCTCTGCCCCTCCCCCACTCGCACTCTGTCTCTGTCTCTTGAAAATAAAGGTTAAAAAAAATTTTTTTAAGTGAGTTTTGAGCTAAGAAGAAAAACACTAAACAAGGAAAAATTATGTATATGTTTCTATTAAAGACAAATATTAAAATAAAAAAACATGAGCCATACACATGATATTCCCTTCAGTAGTAGATACCAAGTTTTAAGTGCTAGCTAGACAGACTTACTGAATAATTTCTACAAAATTATCTAAAGAAAATGGTATAGACAACTAAAGCAAATGCTATTTGCATATTAAGTCTGATCAGACCACTGGAATTCTCCATATAAATAATACCAGTAATAACATATGAAATCTGATTAATAATGGTCATTAATAAAGTCCCTCTTAGACTTTCTAAGAGTATTTTTTTATTTGTTTATTTCGAGGAGGGGGCGCAATGAGGGAGAGAGAGAATCCCAGGCAGGCAGAGCCTGATGCAGGGCTTAAACTCACGAGCCGTGAGATCATGACCTAAACCAAAATCGGCCGCTTAACAGACTGAGCCACCAAGGTGCCCCTCCAAATAAGAGCATCAACAGCATTTTTACTAGTACCTATAACATATAAAATGCTTATAATGTAACTTAAATATTATTCAATTATTGTTACAATTGTTAGGTTGGAGCTCTGATAATCTGCACAAAGACTCACTAGCCCACTTAGTACCACTGGGCAAAAGAGGGTGAAAAAAACGCTCCTTCCTCTAGACTCTCTACTTCCATCTGTCAGAAATTTGACATAATATACTGATTTTGTTAGAATGAGGCACTTTACTGCCATCTGCTGAAAAACTGCAAATCTATGATGTGACTACATCCACCAGTGTAGTGTTGTTGCACAACGCACAACCTGCAAAACCTGTGACAGTCCTGTCCACACTACTCTGAATGGTGCAGACACTTCATAGTATGGACAGTAATACTTCCTCCTATCAAACCTTAACAAGTCCCCAATCTAAAACACCACAAATTACGATCCAGTGTGAAGTCTTGATTGTTAGCAAGTATTTACATTCAAAACAGTTTATATCTACAATACAGAATGTCAGCAGGATAGTTAACAAGTGTGTAAAGTTTGTTTAAAGGTAATAATGATCCAACTTCAGTTTTAAAAGTTAAAAATCTCCAAAAACTTACATTTTAACTTCTATTTCAAAGTTAAAAATAAACACACAAATGTTTCCTTGGAATTAGTGTTAATCGGGTTAAGAAGGCATTCTAGTCAGTAACAAAGTACAGATATCTATTTTATAAAACATTCTCTTCATTCTTTCTTAAACATAACACTCAAGATATCCTTTTATGTATAAACATCATAATTCTTTCATATTCGAATTCTCAGAGATGTGGGAGTCTACCACTGTCACGTGTCTTCCAATTGCCCAAATTGGCTTGTAAAGTCTAAACAAACCAAAGAACACAGCAAGAGGAAAGTTTTAGCAAAGATATATAGTACACCATCCTTATCCTCTGGTATAGGCAGAAGGAAACCTTTCTTTATAAGTTGTTTGTTTTAGTTAAATTTGGACATTTCAGGAATTTATTCGCTTGTTTATATACACTGTGCCATTTGTTTGGATCTCATGTTAATCACCCAAGAATAACCATATAACCTGGTTTTCCAGAGACAGTTCTGACACATGGCTGTTGGGCCCAACATAATGACGAATAGTGCTCCCCATTTCTAAGCATTCCATTTTATACACTTCAACCACAACCCATTCTTACTGATAAATAATTATAAATTCTGCAAGCTGAAATTTGGACTCAAGATGCATGGCTTAGCAGTAACTGACATGAAAAGTTGTAACAAATGTTATCACAGAAAGACTATATAAATTGTAATGTATAACCATTTATACATTTTAAATGATTCAGCCTTTAGAATGAGATAAGTTAGAAATATGCAATTACATTTTTAGAGGCCATTCCAATTTATCACCCACCTTTTAATAGAAGTACAAATAAACGTTTAGTGTATTTTCTCCTCCAAGAGTTTCTATCTTCTGTTTTCATGTGCATCTATCAAGTCCATAAATTATTTAGCATCTCCCCCTTTTTGTATGAAATAACCATATGGGATTTAAAAAGTACTGAACTATCAACAAAAGGACTGGTTGATATGGTCATTGCAGTTTTGCTACTATATATTAACAAAAAGCAAAGTTTAGAGCAACTTTTTACAATGTAACATTCTAACCCCCCCCCCCCCACCTTTTTTAGACTTACTGAGCCTAACAGAGAGACTTAAACCTGATTTCTTCAAAAGAAAGAAAAATGTTTGGATATGCCAATGAGTCCCACTGCAGTTTCAGGAAAAGTATTTGCTTATATGTAGTCATTGAACAGTATCCCTAAACTATTTAAATATTAAATATCAATTTCATAAGGGTATCCCAATTAGAGTCCACTTAGTTTCTTGTTAGAAGTAACAAAATTCATGGGCTCTTACAAGGTAGCAGCCTTAAAAAGGACATATGTTTTATACTTCTTACAACTTTTTTATAGAAGTCCTCAGCTATATATGGTTTGCCTAGAACATTACTTGTACACGTTAAGAGTGTGATCCTTCTGCATTTCTTTCTGTTGAAGACTAACATAAATGACAGCAGGGGAACCAAAATGTTTTAAAAATCAAATCTATTTTCATTTTTAAGAAACAATAACCTTTTCTCTCAAAAAAAAAAAAAAGACATTAGGTTACTGCCTTTAAAGTTCAAGTTCTATCATCTTTATACATAAACACACCTGGATAGGATATTTTTTAAAAAACCACACATACACACAGGCATATAGAGCTGTAATAAACAAATTCCTTTTATAAACAAAATTTTAACTGAAAAGCCACAGTAGATGGAAAAAAAGAAGAAAGGATATTACTTGGTAAAATCCAGTGACATCTACAATAGTTTTACAGCACATTTAAGCATTCTAGGGTTTTATATCTTCACCTGCCTTCCATTTCTTACTTGTTCCTTAAAAAATTGCCAATTATGAATACAGGTTCAACCACAAACTTAGTCTTGATTTTGAGTGCCAGAAAAAGCAAAACATTCCAAATTTCTACCTTAATACAGCTTCAATTAAAAAATGGTTTTATTTAAAACACAATGCCCATCTAAATGGGAAAAAAAAAAGAAAAAGAAAACCAAGCAGCAATACTTAATTATACATAATATTCGTTATATGGGAAGTGTTTTCTAGGATGATATCTAGAATGCACTTGCTCTGTCTCTTCAATAATTAAATCGACTTAGGCTGACACTACCAAAAGTAAGATTACTGTATAAGGGGCACACACTTACAATACTGCTAGCCTTAAAAGCAGTAAAGCAAAAGAAAATGTATCAAATAGCACATGCACATCTTACAGAACTTCCACTGAACTGTCAATGGCTTCTATACAATGTGCCTCTTCTCCATAATTGTATTAACAACTACCAAGAAAGGAAAGATGAGATTAAAATCAAAGGTACTGAACTGAATTGTTTGAAGCCAGTGCCCCACATGTGGGGAAAAGTGCATTTAGTTCAGCAGCAATACAGCACAGTGTGAAGATATTGTGCTTAGACGCAGATATTCCAGAACTGAAAGATGTACAAGGCAAGTCAAGATATAAAACCATAGTACACTGTTAAATAACCTTGAAACATACATATATTGCAGTGTTCAAAGAAAAAACATTCATTTCATTGTACAAGGCTAGGGAGAAATCCTTAAAGTTACCTATTGTAGTTTATGATATAATAAATACATATCTATATAGCATTGTATATACATATATAGAATGTGTGTGTGTATGGGTGTGTAGGGTTTGTTTTTGTTTTGCCAAATTAATGTTAGTTTTTGTCATTCTGCAACTTTCAGGAGTGACAACTTTCATACTACAAGTTTCTGTTCCCCCAAACTTAAGAAAAGATATTTATTTATACTAGAAAAGGTCTCAATACCCTCCCCCCAACCTAAAGACTCACTTCAGATATTTTGCTTTACAATTGATCAGAGAAACACAATTAAAGGAATTCTAGAATTTTTGACTGTATCTTTTCACTTGCCAGTTGTTTCAACAAGCAAATATCTTTTAATATTTAAACCAGCTGATGCAAATTCTTTAGCAGAGGATATAAACTAGATTTCACTGATTAAAACAGAGCAAATCAAACAACAACAACAAAAAATCCAGTGATTTACTCTGACTGTAAACAATATATAAAATTTAAATCTCAAATTTCAAAATAAGTTAAAGAAAAATTCTACTTTTAAGGCCTATAATACTATAATGATCTGACAATTGGTAAGGGGAAAATGTATACAAAAAGTTGCAACAAAACTGTCCATTATTTTTGCTAAGAGAAAGTATATGTAACTATACTACCTCTGGCCCTTAAATTTAATAACTTCATAATTTGTTGGCAAATGTTTTAAGCAAACTGGCATTATCATATTACACAACAGAAAAACATCCATCAAGTTCAGCAAAGAAAACTTATATAAGCCTTTTGTACAGAATTAAAAAAAAAAATCTAAATGGCTATGATTCCTCTATTAGCAGAAACACATAATGCAGTCTTTATAAATCTGCCAAATATATCGATATCTACATAAATAGATACAGATATAGATATGAAACATTAATGGCAGTCTATTTTTGAACAGTGTGTGGGACCAGCAGATTTGTATCAGACCATGGCACGATATGGACCCTGCATCTTTAGGAACTGAATGATAAAAGAAGGACCCCCAGCAACAATCTGAGGTGGAAGGTGACTGAGTGGACAGTTCTCAATACTCATGATTGAAAGCTTGCTGCAAAGAGCCAGCTCAAAGGGAAGGCTATGTAGATTGGGGTTGTCATTCAAATACAGTTCTTCTAGGTTCTCCAGTGTACCTGTAAAAAAAAAAAAAAGAAAAAGAAAAAAAAAGAAAAAAAGAGAAAGAAAATCAATTACTATTTTTTAAACAAATTCATTACTATTTTAGGGGCACCTGGGTGGCTCAATTGGTTAAGTGTCCAACTTCGGCTCAGGTCATGATCTCACTGTTCGTGGGTTCGAGCCCCACGTCGGGCTCTATGCTGACAGCTCAGAGCCTAGAGCCTGGAGCCTGCTTCTGACTCTGTGTCTCCCTCTCTCTCTGCCCCTTCCCTGCTTGCTCTCTGTCTCTCAGATAAGAAAACATTAAAAAAAAAATTTTTTTAATTCATTACTATTTTAGAAATTCAATTGGGAATGATGTGGGCATTATATACACTGAATACATATTTCCTCTTCCTCTTGTCTCTTAGTTTTAAAGCTCTACAACCACAGTCTTAGATTTTGCTGCATATTCAAATCAAGTGGGGCCAATTTAAAGAACCCTTATATCCAGGTCACACTCCATACCAATTAAACCAGAATTTCTTCCTTTATGGTAGGTTTTTAAACTTTTTTTTTTTTTTTTTTAACATACATGCTGTATCTCCAAGGATTGTGTTCAGAACAACTTGGCATTGGTATGCATTTTTTCAAAACTCCAGAGGTAAGTTTATTGTAAATCAGTGCTTATCATCACTTTCCTATTATAGATACTGTGATAATCTCTTTTACTAATAAATTTATCATGTGGAAAGATTTTTGTTACTGGGTATATAAATCCTTCACAAAGAGAGGTTATCACATATGTGACAGGAAGCCAAAAATCAACTTATGTAATCTTTGAAAAATTTATCTTAGACTCTCTTAGGATATTCACGCTTTGTAGGCAAATGTCTCCTGCAATCACATGAGGCTAGATGAATAAACATACTAAAAATGAAGTCACCTCCAGTGTTTTCTAATTTTTAAACTTAAAAATCTGTAATATTTGATAGCTGTATGCAGAAGACTAATGAAAATAATGGCTACCGGGTAATGGATATTCACATTTAAGATTTTACTTAATATTCAGAGCAACCCTATGAGAAGTTACTATTATCATCCTTCCTTTGCACAAGTAGAAAACCTAAAGGCTTATGGCTTATCCAAAGCCATAAAGCCAATGAGCAGCACGGCCAGATTTTGAATGGTCTATTTTACTTCTTTTTTTTTAATTGAAGTATAATTTACATTATAACTTCAAAATCATTCTTTTTGAGAGAGAGAGACGGGGGGGGAGGGAGAGAGAGAGAGAGAGAGAGAGAGCGAGCACGTGCACATACAAGCAGAGGAAGAGGGGGAAAGAGAATCTTAAGCAGGCTCCACACCCTGAGTGGAGCCCAACATGGAGCTCGATCTCACAACCATGAGGATCATGACCTGAGCTGAAATCAAGAGTCGGACACTTAACCAGCTGAGCCACCCAGGCACCCCAATTCCAAACTCATTCTTAATCACTATTCTAAAAAGCGTCTGAAACAGCATGGTATATATGCAAGAAAATAATGCGTGAAACTACTAATTTAAGAACTATAATGTGACCTCAATCGATTCTCTTTGTAAAATGGGGTTACAACTTGAATTGCCTAAAATTCAAGGTAGTCATATTGATTATATGAAATAATGGATATGAACACTTAGAAAATTTGAAAGTACTGTCAAATATTAATTTAATCAAATATCCTAAAACCTCATAAGGAAATGTTCTTTTGGCATTGGATATTACTAATTTAATTCAAGTTTATATAATTTTTAAATGTAGAGGAAACAGAGGATAACTTTTCTAAAATAAGGTTAAATACTGGAAATGTAAGTATGCTAAAACATTCTCAAATAAAATATTAACTCTAATACCCCATGCGGAAATCTCACCAAAACTAACCAACGAACTAAGAACTGGTGCTCTATAAAAATACAAAATAAAAAATCTTGACTCTGATGTAACATCAGATGACAAAAACAGATTTGTCCTATCTGAAACACTGCTTGAACATACAAGAGCAAATTAGTAAGTACAGAGTCAAGCATCCAAAAGGTTCATACCAATTTCTTCAGGAAGATGAGTAAGTAGGTTCTCTCCAAGGCCTAGATGTGTGAGATTGGTAAGGTGACCAATGCCTCTAGGAAGGGTAGTCAACTGGTTGTTTGTCAAGACTAATTTCTAAAAGATTAACAAAACAAAAGAGAAATACATATATATTCCTTACTACTGATGTAAATGTAAAACAATACATCTACTAAACTAATAAGAAATTAATAAGTAAATTAGATTGGGTAAGAATCACTCAATAAATTTTACTTTCAAAATATATCATTTGTTAGAAAACAAAAAGCAGGCTACATAAGCATAAAACTGAGCCTTACTGCTACAACAGAAAAATCTCTAATTCAAGAATTAGATCAAATTCTTAAGAAAAATGCACAATTTGGAATGCACCCCAAAAACTTTAGTCATAGAACTATAAAATCACCAGGATAATGTTTTACCTGTAAATCCTTAAGATAAGCAATTTCATTTGGCAAGGACTCCAATTTGTTCTCTTCTAGATCCAATTCTCTTAACTTCCTAAGGTTTCCAAGACCATGGGGAAGCTTTTTTAGAAGATTGTTTGACAGTATTAGAACCTAAGAGAAATTATTGACAGTATTTAGTAACTCAAGAAATGGGAGTTATATATTACCATGTGTGGCTTAAAATTTATTAAACTACTAATTTTCTAAACAGTGAATATTAAGGGTAATGTTCATTTATATAACATAAAACATTTAATTTACTATTCTTTATTTTTTTTTTTTAATTTTTTTTTCAACGTTTTTTATTTATTTTTGGGACAGAGAGAGACAGAGCATGAAGGGGGGAGGGGCAGAGAGAGAGGGAGACACAGAATCGGAAACAGGCTCCAGGCTCCGAGCCTTCAGCCCAGAGCCTGACGCGGGGCTCGAACTCACGGACCGCGAGATCGTGACCTGGCTGAAGTCGGACGCTTAACCGACTGCGCCACCCAGGCGCCCCATAATTTACTATTCTTAAAAAAACCACCATAGTTACTGGAAATAAAAGATTTTAAGTCAAAGCTAATGAAAGCAAAAGTTTAACTTTAACCATATTACAAAAAAATGTAAAATTAACTACTTGCACTAAAATTCATATAGTTAATGGTGTTTTGATACTGAATGATTACCAATGGGAATCTGATAGGAAGCCACTTATTTGTTCAAAACCCCTTACAAACTATCATTTAAGGGTGGTTAACAACTGATTTCTAAACTGCTAATTCAAAGCCCTACAGTTATTAGCTATGGTATATTTATTACATTGCAAGCCATCCTGTAATACACCGAAGAGAGAAAAAAGTGGTTGAAAAAGATAGTTCCTCTTCTTAGAGAAATTACAGTGGTGGTGGTGGAGAAAGTAGGGAGACAATACTAGGTATGGGACAGTGAAAAGAGCACTGAATGGAAAGACCTACGTAAGGTTTTGGGCTAATATTTTATGCCCACTTGTTTTCCCCAAAGTTATACCATACATAGTAAAATGAACATATGTAATAAGACCAAAAAATAATGGTAATAATGATAATAGCTATTATTTATTGAGTTTACTACTTGCAAGGCACTAAATGCATTGCGTATGTGTGTTATCACATTTAATCCTAACTACAGCCTGTGAGGTAAATACTATCTTCTTCATTTCACAGCTGAGGAAACAGAAGCTTGGACAAGTTAAATCCATAGAGATAAAAGTGGAATTGTACCTAGATCTGTCTTGCTTCAAAGCTCATGCTTTTTAACCATTATGCCATACTATTTTGGCTTACTAAATAAAATGATTAAAAAAAAAGAAATTAGATTTTTTTTAAAAACACGGATACAGAGGAAACTTTTAAAAAATATTTTACTATTAGTAAGCTTTTTCATCAAAAGGATGAAAATTCTAGGGACTCAAAAGCAGGAGAAATCATCCTTGACTAAAGAGAACATTAAGATGAATCTTTAATTATGGAAAAAATTTTTAAAAGAAAAAATTAAAGGGATGAGGGGAGGGCATTCTAGATATTGGGAACAGTAAGACTAAATGTGCAGAGTTAGAAACACGCACAAATTTCCAACAAAGAAAACAATCTAATTAGTAAATAAAAGAATACATGGGTAAATAGGATGTAAAAGTGGGCCAGAATCGTATGAAAGGTTCTCAATGCCAGTCTGAGGAATCTAGAATTATTTTGGTAGACAACAATACAGGATTCTTTTTTTTTTTTTTTTGGTTTTGTGTGTTGGTTTTTTTTTTTTAAATAATTTTATTTTTTAAAATTTACATCCAAATTAGTTAGGATATAGTGAAACAATGATTTCAGGAGTAGATTTCTTAATGCCCCTTACTCATTTAGCCCATCCCCCCTCCCACAACCCTTCCAGTAACTCTGTTTGTTCTCTATATTTATGAGTCTCTTCTGTTTTGTCCCCCTTCCTGTTTTTATATTATTTTTGTTTCCCTTCCCTTATGTTCATCTGTTTTGTTTCTTAAGGTCCTCATATGAGTGAAGTCATACGATTTTTGTCTTTCTCTAATTTCACTTAGCATAATACCCTCCAGTTCCATCCATGTAGTTGCAAATGGCAAGATTTTATTCTTTTTGATTGCCAAGTAATACT
>NC_064818.1:66009955-66084885 GCF_023721935.1 Panthera uncia | reverse complement strand
TGTGTGTGTGTGTGTGTGTGTGTGTGTGTGTGTGTGTGTGTGTGTATATATACACACCCCACATCTTCTTTAACCATTCATCCATCGATGGACATTTGGGCTCTTTCCATACTTTGGCTATTGTCGATAGTGCCGCTGTTGCTGCCTGAGTTGTTAATGTTAGCCACTCTGACAGGTGTAAGGTGGTATCTCATTGTGGTTTTGATTTGTATTTCCCTGATGATGAGTGATGTTGAGCGTTTTTTCATGTGTTGGTTGGCCATCTGGATGTCTTCCTTGGAGAAGTGTCTATTCATGTCTTTCGCCCATTTCTTCACTGGATTATTTGTTTTTTGGGTGTTGAGTTTGAGAAGTTCTGTATGTATAAATTTTGGATACTAACCCTTTATCTGATATGTCATTTGCAAACATCTTCTCCCATTCCGTCGGCTGCCTTTTAGTTTTGCTGACTGTTTCCTTTGCTGTGCAGAAGCTTTTTAGTTTGATGAGGTCCCAGTAGTTCATTTTTGCTTTTGTTTCCCTTGCCTCCAGAGATGTGTTGAGTAAGAAGTTGCTGTGGGCAAGATCAAAGAGGTTTTTGCCTGCTTTCTCCTCGAGGATTTTGATAGCTTCCTGTCTTACATTGAGGTCTTTCATCCATTTTGAGTTTATTTTTGTGTATGGTGTAAGAAAGTGGTCCAGGTTCATTCTTCTGCATGTCGCTGTCCAGTTTTCCCAGCACCACTTGCTGAAGAGACTGTCTTTATTCCATTGGATATTCTTTCCTGCTTTGTCAAAGATTAGTTGGCCATACGTTTGTGGGTCCATTTCTGGGTTCTCTCTTCTGATCCATTGATCTGAGTGTCTGTTCTTGTGCCAATACCATACTGCCTTGATGATTAAGCTTTGTAGTATAGCTTGAAGTCTGAGATTGTGATGCCTCCTGCTTTGGTTTTCTTTTTCAAGATTGCTTTGGCTATTCGGGGTCTTTTCTGGTTCCACACAAATTTTAGGATTATTTTTTCTAGCTCTGTGAAGAATGCTGGTGTTACTTTGATAGGGATTGCACTGAATACGTAGATTGCTTTGGGTAGTATCAACATTTTAACAATATTTGTTCTTCCTATCCAGGAGTGCAGGACTCTTGAACACAGTTAAGGGAAAAAATATGTTCTAAAATATGCTAAATTTTAGAGACCTTTTCTTTCAAAGACACATTATAGCATTCAAACCTACCAACTTTTAGTGGACAAGAGTAATTCAGAAGCATTGAGCCCAGATTATGTTCACACTTCATCAAGCTAATGGAGTTGTAGGTTTAAGAGAGCTCTAATATTTTTACATATGATCTTCTCCCAATGAAATTGCTTATTTGAACTGGAAAGTTTGTAAGTGAGGTAACTGCAGAAGGGTTTAAGGAGTTCTAAATAAACGGCTCTTTTATACTCACCTCAAGAGAAACAAGACCAGACACATCCTCAGGAATCTTTGTGAGCTGATTAGTGGCTAAATTCAATTCTACCATACTGGTCCAAGTTCCAAAATCCAAGGGAAGTGATGTCAACTGATTGTCCTGGCAAAGACAAAAAAAAAAGTAACCAAGGTAGAACCACAAAAACTAAGCTCCATATATATATACCTCCCTATAGAAAGAGAATGCTTAATTAAACACAAAACTTTATTCCCCTTTTTGATATCCAAATAAAGAAATTTAAAAGCAACAAAAAATATAAGCCTCCAAAGTTTTTCAGACAGTAATTAGGTTTTTATTTTGAACTGGAAGCTTGTTCCTTATGTGATTATCAGTATTGGATATGGAAAAATAGACTATACAGACCTAACACTGAGATGTCAAAGGTTCCAGTGAAAACCAGGTTTTCCCCATTTCACAATAATATACAGCAATCATGGAATAAAATGTGGATGGTCATGAGCACAATAGAAGAAGAAACATCTAATTATAGCCCGTGAGGAAACCAAATAAGCTCAGCTATTCTAGAAATACTGAGCAATAAATAGGAGAGAAAAAAGTCTAAAGAAGACAGCAAATTAAATCATTAAAACACTAATTGGAAGTATCCACAATTATACTTTAAAAATCCATATAAGAGATGGTAAAAATACATTTTTCAGTGAATAATAAAAACAGATGATGAAACAGTAGGATACTAATTTTGTTTAAAAATGAGATATATATAGGGATGCCTGGGTGGTTCAGTCAGTTGAGCGTCTAACTTTGGCTCAAGTCATGATCTCACGGTTCGTGAGTTTGAGCCCTGCATTGGGTTCACTGCTGTCATTGCAGAGCCCACTTCGAACTCTGTCCCCCTCTCTCTCTGCCCCTCCCCTGCTGGTGCTTTCTCAAAAATAGACATTAAAAAAAAAAGTAGATATTGCTATATGCAGAAAAAAGTGAAATATATGCCAGTGATTCACTATTTTTCTTCTTGCTTCTTCGTGTCTATGTCTAAACACATCTTCATCAATAACACTTACCACACTGTTTTTGTTGGGGCTTTTGGTATCAAAAGAGGACCATCAGTACCCTGATGTTCACTAATGTGTTAACAGTGATGCTACCTCTCAGTGGTAGGATTATTTTATGTCCTTTTTGTTAATCTGTATTTTAAATTTTTTCTGCAATATACATGGATTACTTGTCTCATTTTACACAAAACCATCCATAAGAGAAATCTAAAGTAGCAAACATCCATTTGAAACCAAGTTTTTATTTTATTATAATATTTATATTTACTACCTATTCAGTATAACATTAAACAAATTTTTTAATGCTTATTTTTGAGAGAGAGAGAGAGAGAGAGAGAGAGAGACAGAGAGAGAGACAGAGAGAGAGAGACGGAGTGCAAGTGGGAGAGGGGCAGAGAAAGAGACAAAATCCGAAGCAGGCTCCAGGCTCTGAGCTGTCAGCACAGAGCATGACGCAAGGCTCAAAGCCACGAACATGAGATCATAACCTGAACTGAGGTCATATGCTAAACCGACTGAGAGCCATCCAGGTGCCCCCACTGTAACAATTAAACTTATTAACTACTGGTAATTAATTGTATAAGGCATTTTCATTAAAAAAATTTACTACTGGTGCTTATATGAGGAGGAAAATGTCAGGTTTCATTTTGACTTCTTACAAAAAAGTTTTATTAAACATTTGTCATATTGAAGAAAAATTAAGGCAAAGATCTACTCAAACTTTTCTTATTTCACTGAAAACAACAAGCCTTCCTAAGCTAACATTATAATAATGTCATATCTATAAAAATGTATCACCAAATGCAAAAGCCAATGAACACCTGGACTGCTGCTGTTCTAAGCCTCTACTGACCATTCAGAATTAATACCATTACCACTGGTAAATCTTATGTAACTGAAATGATGAACAATACATTTTATACCTGCTTAAGATTATAAGATTATCTTGAATTTCCACTAGTTCACTTATATACTTCTAAAGAATATAAAATATGTATTTATGAACAAGTATAGATAGAATCAATAAATTGTACATTTAGACTACAGTTTAAAGAACCACAATTATGCTGAAATAGTTCACCAAAGATAAAAGAATGTAGTAAGATACAACAGAAAGAACACTTATACCTGGAAGCAGGAAATCTAGGTCTCCTGGATTCCTACACTTCAGCCATAAATTAGCTATATGGCCAATTTATTTATCACTTCTCAGCCTAAAGTTTATTCACTATAAATTAAATCATTGGAAAAAATCAGGTTTCATTTCGTTCCTCCTTTTTAATGTGAAACATATTCACTGTAGAGAATATAGATAAGCAAAAAGAAACTAAAGATCACCCATCAAAAGAAAATACTTCCAAGTAATGTATCTCATAAGGGGTTAACATCCAAAATATATGAAGAATCACTATAACTCAATAGCAAAAGAACAATCCGATTAAAAAATAGGCAGCGGATGTGGACAGACATTTTCCCAAAGACATACAGATGGCCAACAGGTACATGAAAAGATGTTCAACATCACTAGTCATCAGGAAAACGCAAATCAAAACCACGAGATACCATCTCACACCTATCAGAATGGTTGTTAGCAAAAAGACAAGAAACAACAAGTATTGGTGAAGATAAGAAAAATAAGAGAATCTTTGTGCACTGTTGGTGGGAATGTAAATGGGTGCAGCCACTATGGAAAATGGTATGGAGGTTCCTCAAAAAATCAAAAGTAGAATTACCATATAATCCCCCAATCCCACTTCTTGGTATTTATCTGAAGGAAATGACAACATTAACTCAAAAAGACATATGCATCCCCCTGTTCATTGCAGCATTATTTACGATAGCCAAGATACGGAAGCAACCTAAGTGTTCACAGATGAATGAATAAAGAAGTTTCAGTACACACACACACACACACACAAACAGTATTCAGACATAAAAAATCTTGTCATTTGTGACAACATGAATGGACCTTGAGAGCATCACGTTCAGTGAAGTAAATCAGATGGAGAAAGACAGATACCATATGATCTCACTTATGCAGAATCAAAACAAAACACCAAACTCAAAAATAAAAAGAACATATTGATGGTTGTCAAAGGTGAAGATTAGGTGGAAAACTAGGTGAACAGAGTCAAAATAAGTCATGACGCTGTCAGATACAGCATGGCAGCTACAGTTAATAATACTGTATTACATATCTGAAAGTTGTTAAGAGACTAAATCTTAGAAGTTCTCATCACAAGAAAAAAAAATTCTGTAAGTATGTATGGCGATCAGTGCTAAGTAGACTTATTGTGATGATCATTTCCCAATATACAAATATTGAACCATTATGTTGTGCAACTGAAATACAATGTCAATTATTCCTCAATAAAAAAGACCATCCATAGTTCTGATATCCAAAAATAAACATTTTGATAAATGTTGGTTATATGTATACATATAAATCTACAGATATCTAGTATTTAATTATGAACGTTAAGAATAGTTTTTAAAAACCGTGGAAAGTCTTGCATGCTGTAACTTTTTTCTAGTTGATAAACTGAGAATGTTTCAACTGGCATTTAATATTCTCCTAACTAGAGTATTATTTTTAATGACTTCAGAGAATTCCATTGAAGATATAGGAGTTTTAAAAAATGAAATTTTTATTAAGTTGGTACCAATTAAACAGTTAAATAGAAAGCTCTACAATAAATATCCCTACAACTGTGCTTTTATGGACATTCATGATTATTTCTTTAGGACAAAATGCTAAAATATTTGTTATCTAATACAAATTGCCCTGAACTATCATTATCAGTTTAGACCCCATCAGCAAAACACAAGTACCTATTCTCCACACTGATAGAGAAAATGCCAATATTAATAGAAGTACTAGTAATAGGAGCAAAATTTCCCCCCTCAATACAAACAGAGGCTTACCTTCATATTTAGCTTACTTAATACTTTTGCTCTGGAGAAAATTCCAAATGGGATTTTATTGATTCGATTGTGTTCCATGTTGAGGGAATAGATGGTGGAAAACTGAGATGGACCACCTACTGGATATAACTGGAAGCAATTTCTAGCTAAGGTCAAACTGTTCAGTTTCACAAGACTTGATAGAAGACTCTGTAAACAAATAAAATAAACATAGGAATCAGAATTGTAACAAGATTTACTTCAGAGTACAGAGCGACAGTCACAAATGCCTCAAAGGGCCTTACAGGTAACAAATGACAGAGACTGGTTGGGATGGCTCTGTAATGCCTCATATAGAGCAGTCACTTCTCAGCTCTAGCTAATTGTTGCCTTCTAGGAACGTGAAGCCAACAGTCAGATTTTCAGATTTTACAAAGAACAGAAAACTCATATAAACTCTGATTTTTATTCATTGGCTTCGGCTTATTTAAAACACTCAATGAAGAAAATATGTCTGTAAGAGGTTATCTCCTGAGCATCCAGTTTAAGAACTTTGCAGAGCAGAATCTTTGGCATCCGACAGTCCTGGGTCTGAGTCCCAGCCCTGCCACTTGCTATGTGACCAAGCCTATTCAGGTCTGAGTTAATTATCCTCTAAATTATTATTAACATAATACCTGGCTCAGAGTAAGCTGTTATGCAGTAATTTAATGGCTCCTCTAAGGAATACTCGATTCAGAAGATAACACTTCCTGATATTACATAATATTGCTTTTCCATATGGGAAAATTTCAGAGGGAAATATCCATCTATCAATCCAGTGTTTACTGCACAGAATAGCCCCATATCCCCTTACTTCAGCCTCCTACCATGTAACCACAGTGCGAGGTGTTCAGGTATTACAAAACAATCTCTGCCATTAAAAAGACTAAACCCTATTTAGAGAAATAAAGCACACGGATTGTAAAAAAATAATACATAACTGTATAATCAATAATAAATTACATGTAATTGACTCTTGTTACTCAAAGTATGTTTGAAAGAAAAGTAGCATTAGCTTGTTAGAAATCTAGACTCTTAGGTCCCACTCCTACAGAATCGATATGAATCTTAACGAGATTCCCAAGTGATTTGTAGCCCCATTAATATTTGAGAAACACTGGTATGAGCTATAAAATAGTTTGGAATTCTGGCTCTACCTTTCAGTAGCTTGTGACTTTGGGCAAAATATTTCTCCAAGCCTTAATTAATTCCTTTGTAAAATGATGATGCCTTATTTTATAAGTTGTAGTGGAGACAATTTAAAGAGATAAAATACATAGCTTTACAATCTCTAGCATATAATAAGTGCTTAAATTGTAAGTCCCTTCTCTATTTAAAGAAAAGAAGGAATACTGGAATAACTGGAAAAGCAGGAAGAGACTGACATCTTGAAGGATGGAAAAAATTTAAATATTCAGAAGTAGAAAAAACAGTGAAAGCAGGGAAGAAACAAACCATGTGAGGTGTGTTATTTTAAATAGTGCTCAAATACCAGCTGTATACCATGAGAAAACTGAAGACTTAGTACCTGAAGTGTCAGCTGATTTGCAAGGCCAGCCGAAGGAATGAAATAACTATGTAATTGAAGGTATAATTATATGGTGAACTGAAACTTGTTCTTTATTCTTAACATTAAGCAGCTTTCAACATTTGTCTACTGATGTGCACAGATAAAAGGAAGAGCTCAGGTGAGAGTGGTGAGAAAACCGCATGGCAGTCAATTCAAGAAAAATGTCTACATCCTACTTTACAGAAACAATGCACAAAGTTTTGAGTCTCATGGCAAAAATGTTATTTTTATTATTCTTACAGCTAACTTTATGGACATTCTTCTTTGCAAACAACTGAGGGTATCTAAAAAGTGGCAACAAGAAGGCAGGTCTCCAACCTTTCATTCCTAGGTCATATGATGAAGCTTTGCAGTTGCTCACCATTGTTTTAAAGTCAGACACATGTGGATCCCCACTTAGGACTTCCACTTACCAGTTTTGTAACTTTTAGTGAATTAGACAATCAATATGTATCTCACAGTACTCCCAGAAAAATATCTAAGGTAACAAATTTGGCCAAAAACATAACTCTCCTTAAGTCTTATTACCCTTCCTAGCTGATAATACCCCAATAATTAGTACGATTATAGTGAAGAATTAAATGGGATAATCCATGTAGAGCTCCTAGCCTTACACCTTAAGCTCATGTGCTTGAATTTATTACATTCCTTTTTCTTATGTGTTTGTATCCACACTAAAACTAGTCTATTTTCAGACAGTCATCAAATGGAAAAGTATATAGTCATTTTGCTGGCTCTGATTTCAGCCATGAGCCCCAACTGAAAACCACTTTCCTGATTTTACATGCCTAACCCAGCTTGAATGTCTAGTAAGTGCTGTCTAATGGATTTTATTGTTTTCCTTACTGTGCTCATTATAAATGCAGATAATTACATATTTGCATTAGGAATATGCTGCTTCCAAAGCACACAGACCACTTTTTTTAAGTACTTATTTGAGACTTAATGCTTTCCCAGATTTGGACAAGGCCAGTCAAGGGTTTTCCCCAGAGCTTCTCTATCTGCAAACAGGCCAGTTTAAATACATGTGCACACACACGCACACACCACTTCTTCCACAGCAAGACTGAAGAGAGCTGTTCTCTTTATAATTCTCTTATCAAAAATAAATCTTGACTAATTTCAGTCGCAAAATATTTTATGTGAAACTACTCAGCACAATGTCTGTATCCTAAGAGATACCCAATTATTAGTTTCCCCCCACATATAAGTGGATATAAAAAAAATTTTTAATTTTCTCACTTTTTGAAATTTAATAAGTACCCAGTCTTTGTATTTAGTCTTACAGACATTGTAAAAGTAGTCAGTCTTATTTAAGCTCACATCCTAAAAGAATCCCAACAAGGTCTAAATACTGTGCTAATTACTGTTAGCAAAGGGGATGATATTAAATAGTAGAACCCCACCCATTTTTACCATTCTAAATTACCGCTAGCAAAGAAAGACAAAAATCCAGACAGTCTAGCTGTTAGGGCTGTATCTACAATCTGTGGATTCTATTCCTTATCCTATTTAAAACGCAGGGTGAGATACTGTCACACAGCAGTGGCAGTAAACTGGTCCATCCTAGAAGACTACAATCCTGGAAAACTCATTTTTGTACTCTGATCAGTATTCTAAAAATCCAAACAGCCAGAACAACAGAAGCAAAATTAATAGGTACTACTTTTTTCTGTATCCCTAAGAAATCAATTAAATACATTTTATAAACTAATCACTACAAGTTCATAGCTTCATGTACTCAAATTGTTATAAATCATAGTATGTATCTGAAAATATCCACCCAAAGCAACTTTATTTTTAACGTTTATTTATTTTTGAGAGAAATAGAGAGACAGAGAGAGACAGAGCAAGCGCACAAGCACCAGCATGGGAGGGGCAGAGAGAGAGAGGGGGACACACAATCCAAAGCAGGCTCCAGGCTGTCAGCACAGGGTCCAATGCTGGGCTCAAAGTCACAAACCGTGAGATCATGACCTGAGGCAAAGTTGGGACACTTACCCGACTGAGCCACCCAGGCGCCCCCAAAATACCTTTATTTTAAATTCAAACACACACACACACACACACACACACACACACACACACGCACACACACACGGGAAAACTAGAAATAGTCTAAAAGGTCACTTATATCAAACATTTTTAATTCTTAGGAAAAAAAGACTTTTTTGCAAAGCTCAATCAATTAAGCCCATAATTCCATTCTTTTATTTGTTAGAATACTACAGTAAGATATTATGCTTGAAAAACCATAAGCAAACATACAAGTTGTGGGTATGATAAAATAATATATAGCAAAAGAAGGAAAGACAAAAGAATATTGCATTCTGCCCAATAAATCTCTAAGCAAAATAAGTGAAAATATTTTTTCATAGAACAAAACCCAAATTAAAAATAATGTGTTAAAAAACAACAAATTTTGGTGACTGGCATATGCTAAATAGGCTTTAATATTATTGTATACGCAGGGTAATAATATGGGTCATGGAAGTGTTGTGGCTAATATTAATCTGATTAATAAATAGTATGTTCTATTCTATGTAGCTCATTCCTTTCTTGTATGATCTTTCTATAGGACTTCTTAAAATAACTGAACTGGGTGGGGTAGAGTTTTAAAACAACTAACCATACAACTTTTCCTTAATAGCATTTGCTGTCAATTCCAAAATGACACAAGCAAGATTTCTACGGGAAAGCAGCCACTGATCTCTCACTTTAGTTTCTCTCTTTTATACATAAAAAAAGAAAAAAATTAGTGTGTTCCTATAATCATACCTATTCTTTCTTCTTTGGAATATTTATCTTAGTGATGGCTAAATGTCTGTAGCATGCTCATTATTTAAACAATCTCAATAATCAAATTATTCACCCAGCTGTAAAGATTTACCACCTCTCACCTCTGGTAGAGCAGAAATGTTATTGTTCTCTAAATTCAGCTCTTCAAGGGCACTGCATTTTGCCAAGGATCTGGGTATTGCTGACAATCTGTTGTATCTCAGACCAAGACGACTTAAACTGGACAGGTTTCCTGTGAACACAAAAAAGAATTTTTTTTTTTTAAAATCTGATGAACTTGTCACTCTCCCTGGCAGTAATATGAATTACTGTGAAGTACTATTTCAGCAGGATCCTTAATTCCTAGCACCAAGGAACTACACACTACCCTTTCAATTAGGATGAAACTGAAACCACTTTTGTGTCCACTTGTCTTAGAGAAATAATGAAATACACAGTCATAAAGTCAATTTTAAAAATGAATTATTACAAACTATTGGCATACTTTAATAACAAATTGACCTATTTAGATATGGCCTAATTGAATGACAAAGTACTGTATGTTTTAAATTTATAATAATCATCCCATTTGTATATATGGGATCTTGATCCAACAAAGAACAATGGTTATATATAAAAATGTTCATGTAATTTTAAATAAATTTCCAAATTTCTAAAATGGCATTATTTAAAATACAAATGCACAATTATTCTGTGAGATTGGAAAGGTTCAGTATTTTTCATGAGTTTAAATACAAATGTTCCAAAATTTCTGAAGATCAACCTGATGGTAAAAATTTTCTGAATTTTTCTTTTAAATTCCTTTACATTAAAATTTTTTTAGAAAGTTAAAGTTATATTCTCTCTTAATAATCTAAGCATAACCAATTTAAGCACAAATTAGCTATAACTGAATACATTAAAAAGCAGAGTAGAAATATAGGCTAGTTTATTGGCAAGTTACATGTAAGCTTACATAGATGAATATGAGGATACCTGCCATCATAAAAAATTTAATCAAACTTGATTTCCCAAACAGTATACACTAGAGAACAAGTTTATTTTTGATACCAGAAAGGGTTGGGAAAAAAAGGTAACAGTTGCAAGAATTTAGTTCAATGTAACTATTTGTCATGGCTGGTTAATTTCTTTTCTGACTTCACATTACAACTGCTGCTGTCACATTTTTAGATGGGCCAGGTTTAAATGTCAAATGTAGCCTCTAGTTTTAAATTGAACAGTATTACTAATGTTAAAAAAATTACAGCAGTAGATACCTCCTGTGCCACACTTAACTTTTTGGAGACCAATATTTTGATGTCTGTCAACTTCTACCAACTTTCTGAAGTCTTCCCATTTCTTTCTCTTTGCTTTGACCATTTCTCAGCAAGTTATTGGGTTACTTTCTTTCTGAGATGTAACATTACCACAGTACTTACAGAAAACACATAATTAGCTTTTAACACAAATTAAGCCCTGGAACGCCACGAGGGCGGTCACTACACCTCATAATCCTATCTAGTCATCACTCATCTGCATCGTTCCCTCTTGCTGAAGAGATCAGTGATTAAAGTTGTAAAAAATGATTAAACAGAGCCAATTCTTACTCTTTACATCTCCAAGACAATAATTAGTCATTCATAAAGTATTCTGACAATACCATAAATCTAGCCAGCATTATATAATGCAGAAAAACTTAGCAAACATTTCAATTCCTGTAGGAATTGTAATTAGATCTATTCCAGAGGTATGTTATTTTCATTTACATTACTTTCTTCTGATAGTGTCTGGAAACTGGGCCAATAGTTTGCTGGTTCTGTTTAAGCAAGATTCCAATAGGCAGAAAACTGAATTCAAAAGCAACAATAAAAACTATCACTTAACAAAAACAAATCAATTTTGTCTTTAAAATGTTTTCTAAATTAACTAAGGATGCTTCACTAGAATCTTTCTAATGACATTCTGGTAAGACGTGTCAATTTTGGAGGGGGAAAAAAACAAGCTGAGGCTTGGAGGACTTTCCAAAGCCCCAGAGAATTTAGAGAATAGAAATAAGGGCAAGAATAGTATTTACTATTGTTATTACTGTATTATGACATTGAATATGATACAAATGTTTCTTAAAAGTTGGGTTGGCAAAAATAAAATAAGCTGTTTTATGATGAAATGTTAATTATAGTCATATTTGTAGTGACAAAAATGGGGTCAACCTATTTACTCAAGAATACATGAAGAATTACTTAAACTGGAGACACCACAGTGTCAGACAAAACAAAGGATTTTACATGATCTATAGGACTCTGGGAAAGTTACTTAACTGAGACTATTTCCTCTTCCATAAAGTGGGGATAACACCAAATATTCCACAGCGTGGTTCTAAGGGTTAAACAATGTGCATAAGATATGTAGCACAATGAGTGATACATAACAGATGGTCAAAACATGATTTTATTCTATAGAACATGTCTATATTCTGCTATATCCTATACCTATTAAAATTATGTTACAAAAATTTTAAGATGTGACTTTATGATGTTAAGTGAAAAAAGGTAATAAAAATTATGCATTTTGTATGATCTCAACAATGTAAAAAACAAGTGGAAAAGAGTGGAAAGAAAATATCAAAACTAAAGTTATCTCTATGTGGTAGAATTACCGAAGGTTAAAATGTTTTTCTTTGAACTTGCCTTTTCCTAATTTTCTATAGCTTTGTCATTTATAATTTTTTTAAATGTTTTTATTTATTTTTGAGACAGAGAGAGACAGAGCATGAGCAGGGAAGGAGCAGAGAGAGAGGGAGACACAGAATCGGAAGCAGGCTCCAGGCTCCGAGCCATCAGCACAGAGCCCGATAGGAGGCTCGAACTCACAGACTGTGAGATCATGGCCTGAGCCGAAGTCGGACGCTCACCCAGGCGCCCCTATAGCTTTGTCATTTAAAAACATTTTGATCAAGAAAAATCTGTAATTCTAAAGTATTTTAATTTTAAAATCTGCAAAATCTTTTACCATTCTTTTTTTGAATGAGTATTTTACATTATGGAGAGGTTTTATACTAATGTAGAGGTAAGACATTTGGACACTTTACATTGTGAGGCTCATCTTCTGCATAAAGGGTAGATATGAGATAAACTGCAAAAACAGAGTGTGGTGGTTTGAATTCTTAGATAGACACCCTGATTAAAAAGAAAAAAGGCAAAAGATGATAAAATACCTAAGAAACAGCAGAAAGAACCATCTGAGGGTAATAAGCATGGACTTTAGCATAAGATATGGGAAGAGACTTACCAAAGCCACCAACTAGTTACTGGCAAAGCAAGAATCAAACTCAGAGGGCTCCTTATATCAAGTAATCATTCTTCAAGATCTCTACTGATTGTGCTCCAGTTTGCTTGTTATACCTCTTGACACAGAAGCAAAATATGTTCATTCTTACTCCCATGCTGTTGGTCCATGCTGTAGTGCTCGTGGAATACATTTTTATTCCATACGGAGTCCAACAGATTCATTCATTTACGAAGCTTTCCCTGGCCATTCCATCAAGATCTCATTGATTTTCCTGTACACTGGACTTATGGCTGCATACTGTTTTCACTATAAGATGGCATTTAATTATACTTGTTTTTATGTTGTCATTTCATAGATGAGTTACCTCCACCCAATAGACAAACCCCTTTAAGTAACAGACCTTACATACTTCTATCTCCCCACAGAGTATGCTTCAGTGCTAAGCACACAGCAGGCCTTCACTCATACTATCTTTTTTTCTTTAATGTTTATTTATTTATTTTGAGAGAGAGAGAGAGAGAGAGAGAGAGAGCGCGCGCGCATGAGCGAGCGCGCACAGAACCCGAAGTAGGGGATGATCTAAAAAACCATGAGATCATGACCTGAACCGAAATTAAAAGCCTGATGCTTAACGGGCAGATGCTTAACTGACTAAGCCACCCAAGTGCCCCTATTCTGATTTTGAAAGTGAGAAATTCAAAAGTTATTTTGCTTTTGGACGATAAATTTTAGGAATCTGCTTCTATTTATTGGGCTTTTAAGTTGGTAAGCATTTAGAATTTGGTTACCATAACTAATCTTTTGTTATTAGAGAAAGCTTCTAGGTCTTGATCAGAATTAAAAATGTTTAAAATATTGTATTTCTGTACTATTCTACTCTTAACAGTGATTGAATGAAGCATGTCAACTGATGGAACAAAATTATGGAGTCTTTGCACTTTACTCTTCAGGCAGATTTCAAAGACTCCTTGGCAAATGCTTCAGCCTTTTATTAAATGAAACAGGTTTCTTCCACAGGCAAAGCAGTGGTATGAAGGACAGAAAGGGATGGTCTGTCTTACTTCCATTTTTTTCCCTAAGGTTGACTGCCTTTTTTACCTTTAACTTCATATAGCAAATTAAACTTTTTACTATAACATTTTGAAGCTCTTTAAAATCAGATGTTATCACTGTGTGTAGAAAAATTTCCACCTTGACCAGCCTTGTAGCTATAGTGGCCAGAGGGCATGGGAGAGGCAAAGAATAAAATATTCCTTCCTTCCTTCCCTCCCTATTTTAAAATGAGAACCAAAGAAAAGCATCTCATATAATTTTAAGATTTTACATTTTGCTCCCTAATAGAGGAGGACAAATAGTAAAATGTTTTAGTTTCTACAGTATTAAAAAGTATGAATGGGGGTGCCTGGGTGGCTCAGTCAGTTAAGTGTCTGACTCTTGATTTCAGCTCACGTCATTATCTCAGGATTCCAGAGATCAAGCCCCAATTCGGGCTCCTGCTGAGCATGGAGCCTGCTTGGGATTCTCTCTCCCTCTGTTTCTGCCCTTCCCCACTCATGTGCTTTCTCTTTCTCTCTCAAATAAATAAATAAATAAAAATAAAAATAAAAATAAAAATAAAAATAAAAAAAGTTAGAACAGGTTTCTTTAAAAATTATAAAATGAGGGGAGCCTGCGTGGCTCAGTGGATTAAGCATCTGACTTCAGCTCAGGTCATGATCTCACGGTTCAGGAGTTTGAGCTCTCCCATCCGGCTCACTGATAACAACTCAGAGCCTGGAGCCTGCTTCAGATTCTGTGTGTGTGTCTCTCTCTGCCCCTCCTCCCCTGCTTGCACTCTGTCTCTGTCTTTCTCAAAAATAAATACGATCGTGTATCTCCCTCTCTTTCTGCCTCTCTTGTGCTTGTGCTCTCTCAAACATTAAAAAAATTTACAAAATGAAAATGATGTAGTCAAAATGCCACATGACATTATCTAATACAGAAATTAGTGGTTATTTAAGCAAAAATAGTACCTCCAACTTTCTTGAACTTTTTCTTTTTCCTTTTTTGTGGGGTAGAAGAAGTTGAACTTCCAAAACTGTAATCTGTAAGAATATGCTATTCTGATGAACAGCTCACATTTGTGAAGCCCTTACCACTTTACTGAGAGCATGGCATGTTCAGTCATCCACATTTTGCCAAAATCCATTACTCTCAAAAAAAAGAAGGGTGAAATATCAAAACTCTCTTGTGCCAGAAAAAAAACCTGGACATCAGAAATCTGATATTTACTGTGATTCACCCGCTGCAGTGGTTTCAACTCTAACCTCTTTCAGTAAGCAGGTTTTACCACAAACTAAACCACAGCCTAGAAATCAAGCCATAGCTTGCTTTAATGTTGAGCCATTGTGACTAAGAAATAAAATCAATGTTGCTGAGCTTCTGTGTATAAATGTAGGCTGATCACTGCCAATCACTGGCATTTAGCTTTAAGTGCTTAACTTTAAATGTAAGTTGTTCTGTGCTCTGCTCTGACAGCTTGCTTTCTTATGCTGTCAGATTTTTAAATTACAGCAACATCAAATGGCTATGAATTAAAATTGGATGCTTTTAACTTCAGCAAATATAATCAGCACCTTTAGGTTAATTCAGTATAACTTTTGAGTAAATTTCTTACTCAAATGATCTTAATCTTATTTTAACAAAGTCTCAAAAAAAAAAAAAAAAACCAAATCAGAAAAGGCACACAGTTTTAATGATTAAATAATGTCAAAGGTTTTTTTTTTCCAGAAATGGTGAACTAAGAAACTAAAATCAAACTGAAAAGCAAGCAATATAAAGAATTCTTAAATGAAAACCTAAAAGAATGCCACAATTAAAAAGAAAACTAGTAAAGCTGCAATATGAATTTGCACTGCAATTACCTAAAACGTAATTATTAAAACTCTACTTGTTGCTATAACCATAATTACTGTAACATTTCTTCAGAGCCCAGTGCAACAAAAGATCTCTGAATTGTTCTGTGCTCCAGCCTCCAAGGCCAGGTCTTGTTGCAGATTTCTTTCTTTATCTCATTTGAGAAGAAATAGAAAATAAAACATTTTTTCCAATTTCAGACCTTTCACCACTATCCACCGCTGGTTTCAGAAAATCACCAGAGTTATCTCAGAAGGCTTTAACGAAACAAAATGGCTGCTGTAATGAAGTTTAATTATTTTTAGTCATAACTGACTCTTGAATGGGAAAATATTTACATGAAAAAGAATATACTTTTTACTCAGCAGGGCAGACTAACGGTTAAATCAGAGAGACTGTAAATATGTTTTTAAGTCCTCTCTCACTTAACTGCAACCAGCTGTCCCCTCCCCACTTCCTTCTGTCTCTTCTTCACAGAACAAGGTGTAAATGGCAGTGACTACCGCCAACCAGTGATAACTACTCTAGGAGGGTCCATGTTAATTAAAGAAAGGGGTAAAAACATCTTGGTCTACTTGTAAGAAAAAAAAAGCAAGGAAATAAAGTGATTTTTAGAAAACTGACTGTCAGGTGACAATTAAAAGATCTCATTTCAATTGTGAATTAGGGCAAGTTTCTCTGGTCCAGAAAAAAGAGAGAAGAGCAGCTGCTCAGGACTCAAATCAACTGTGCAGGACAGGTGTTCATTTTTGTTTGTTTGTTTTTCATTTTAAGTTATACTTTTCAAGAAGCAGACTAGGAAAAAAAAGGAAAAGTATCAGAAGAACCATATTCCAGTTAGTTTGCTACTAAATGTTTTGGGGTGAATTTCTCTTCTCCAATAAACAAGAGGAAGAATCTCAAAGGTCAATTAAGACTGTTGAGATTTATAACAGACCAAGACCCAAATGTTCAAATTTCTCACCAAATCTCAACCTTCTGCTATACAAAATACTGGGGATGAGAGGGATGGAAAAGGCAAAGTAATTATTTTAATAATAATAAATGACAGTATTGCAGGGGCACCTGAGTGGCTCAGTTGATTGTCTGACCCTCGATTACAGCTCAGGTCATAATCTCATGGTTTGTGAGTATGGGCCCCACATAGGACTCTGTGCTGAGAGCATAGGACCCTGCTTGGGATTCTCATTCTCATTCTCTCTCTCTCTCTCTCTCTCTCTCTCTCCTTCCCATTCTTGGGCACTCTGTCTCTGTCTCTCTCAAAATAATAAACTTAAAAAAATGACAATATTATAAAAAATTATAATAAACATTACTTATTCACTTTGCCATTATTTGGATTAACAGTTATAAATACTCCGTTTGCTGAAAACTATCAAAGCATATAAAAATAAATAAAATATTAAATTTTTTCTTATTGTCGGGGTACCTGGGTGGCTCAGTTGGTTAAGTGGCCAACTTCAGCTCAGGTCATGACCTTGCGGTTCAGGAATTTAAGCCCCATATTGGGCTCTGTGCTGACGGCTCAGAGCCTGGAGTCTGCTTTGGACTCTGTGTCTCCTTCTCTCTGCCCCTCCCCTGCTCATTCTCTGTCTCTCTCTCTCTTTCTTAAAAATACACATTAAAAAAATTTTTAATAAAATTTTTCTTATTGTTAATATTTCAGTTCTCATTGATTTCCAATACATACTTGTAACCTGATCACATAGAATATGCTAGAAGCGAGGCATTTGTGTTATTCTGAGATGATATCTTAACCACAACAGATTAATAATGAAGTCAAATGTTTTCATATTAATAAACATACTTAAAATATAGTAATTCTGATAGAAGAGATACATACAATTAAGAAATCCAGGAGAAAGGTGGCTACATGGAGAAGTCACTCTTTGTCAGAGGAAGTAAATCCAAGACACCCTGACCCTAGTCCTAGTAAATGGAAGATTTTATCATCCACTACCACCTATACTTCCTCTTTTTGCCAGGACTGTTCATTTTTGTACTTTAATTTCATCCCCCTTTGATTGTTATTTAACATAACAGAGATATAGACACATGCATAAAATATTAAACAAAACATTGTTGGACTATTTAAGAGTAAGAACAGGGCTGATTGAGGAACAAACCCTATATATATCCATTTGATCAGCTGAAAGAGTAGAGGAAATTATGTGGGTATTTAAGAGAAAGATCATAAGCAGAGACACCAAGAAGTATAAATAAAGGCCCCTACACTAGAACTTGCCTGATAACGCTTAAGGACCAATAAAGTGTTAGCATCTATAATATCCTAAGAAATATACAGTGACTAAGCATCAGTGAGAGGGATATGAGTATTAATACCAGTTCAAGCATCTTTAATTTTGGTTTCCCTAGCTGATTTGCAATAAATAACCTTTATTTTTCTTTCTACAACTGAGCAAGGCTTTAATTTTATAAAAGAAGTTGCTTTTTTAAAGTGCTTTTATATAACATTCCACTGAAAACTGATCATGTTAAGATTATGCATTATTCTTTCTTTTTTCCTTTACTGTTGCCATTAGTTGGCTGTTTAGAACAAGCAAACTTACAGACCTATCTTTCAATGTAGGAATATACAATCTATGTAAATAGGTCTACATAACCCAAGAAAACTATAATAAGTATATAAACTACATAAAACTATCAAAATTAAACCTATGTGTTGAGTTGGCTCAGAGTATCCCAGGTAAATGGACCATGAAAGATCAACACTAAAAAATTATAATAGAGTTATTAAATATACTAGGAGTTCTTGAATTTCAGAAATGAAGAAAAGTACTCTGCATGGCCAGGCAAAAAGATTAAGTCACTTGCAATGGGGAAAAAATTGAACTGGCCTCATACTTTTGTACATTCAATGCCAGAAGACAGTAGAACTCTCTCTTAGTTTTACAAAGATTCTTAAAGTAAACAAAGCTGGACCCAATGATTTTTATATCCATCCAAACTGTTCAAATATAAAGATTACAAACAGAGATGCCTGGGTGGCTGAATCAGTTAACTGTCTGACTCTCAGTTTTGGTTTAGGTCATGATCTCATGGTTCGTTGAGTTCAAGCCCTGCATCAGGCTCTGTGTTGACAGCACAGAGCTTGCTTGGGATTCTCTCTTTCTCTCTCAAAATAAATTAATTAAAAAAAAAAATAAAGGCTACAAACATTCTATAACTAGGGAACGGTTATTTATGAACTGTTTCTAAGAAAACACTACAAGACTGACTTAAGCCAACCAAGAGATGACTGGGACAACTATGGCAACACAACTGTCAATGAACATGAAGATGAAAAAGAACCAGAGATCAGTCAGCACAAGATATACCATGAATGTCCCAACAGTGTAACACAAATTAGGAGGAAATAAGGACAAAAAGGACAGGTAGTAGAATAAATTTACTGATTGCCTCATCTATGTCACTCCACTCAGTAAACACAGAACACATATTCAGCTGCACATGGAAGACTTATCACATACTGAGCCATAAAAGAAGTCTCAATAAATTTAAATGATTCAGGTCACAAGTTATGTTTTCAATCACAACAGAATTACATTAGAAATCATGAACAGAAAACCCCTTGGACACTTGTCAGATACTGGGAACTAAATAACGCACTTCTAAATAAATCACAGATCACAGAAGAAACGAAAAAGTAAATTAGAAGGTATTTTGAACAAAACCAAAGAGAAAAACACAATATATCAGGATTTGGGGAATGGTACTAAAGCAGTACATAAGGAGAAATTTATAGCACTAGATACATGTATGAGAAGAAATCTTCAAAGTAACAGCATACAACACAAATTAAATATGTCAGTATGTAGTACAAACTCTACCTCACATCAATGACATCAAGCTTCCACTATAAGAAACCCAAAAAGAATAAAACTCATAGCAGATAATAAAGGCCAAAGTGGAAATCAATGAAATAAAAGTCAAAGAAACAGAGAAAATCAATAAAATTTAGAGATAATCAATATAATTGATACAATCTAATCAAACAGGAAAAGAGAAGATCTAAGTTACTACTAAGTTACTGATATCAGGAATGAGAGTATAGATTCTATAATACTACCATATTATTATTAATAAGGGAGTATTATAAACAATTTTATGCCTATTAAATGTGACAACTTAAATGAAATGAACCTATTCCTTGAAAGACATAAATGATTATGTTTGCTCAAGAATAAAGTGATAACCTAAACAGCTCTCTTTTAAGGAAACAAATTGTTTTTAAAAGCATTCCTACAAAGAAACATCTGGACCCAGGTGGCTTCACTGATGAATCTTACCACAGCTTAAAGGAAGAAATAATGATAATTTTATACAAACTGTTCCCAAAACTGAAGAGTAGAAAACACTTCCATACTTACTATATGTAACCAGCATTACCCTAAAACTGAAACTAGACAAAGACAAGTTTTAGAACATTATATGTGACTAGAAGGTATATTCAAAGCAATTACGTAAATCTAATTTTTAAAACTACCAGAATGTATCTTTTTTCACTATGTCTTCTTGGTAAGCAATGTCAATCATATTAGCTGGGTTTTTGTCAAGTTCAGGGCAAGATTATAAAAGTGTATTTTATTAGTTTCTTCATTGTATTACTTATATTCTCTTTCTAGAACTCCTAGTCTTGTCTCCTGAGACTCTTTTTCAATTATTTTGTATCTATTTCAAATATTTTGTATCTTCTTTTTGTTCCAGATTCTAAGGGACTTCTTCCACTGATCCCACACCATCGCTCTTTTGGTCTTTGGATGTGTTCATTATATTATACAGTATTTCCTTTAAAGTTAAACTTTATATGGCAAGGATATTTCTAAGCAAAGTATTCTTTGTTTCTTTTTTATATCAGCCTGATCATGTACTATAGATGTAATACAGATCTTTTCTCTTTTTCCTCAAGGGCCATTTTTCTTTGTTTATTTTGGCCATTTCAATAGATTTTAGAGAGAAAAGGAAGAAAGAATTGCATTCAGTCTCTATTGAACCAGAAATTGGGATTCTTTTATTTACACAGGAAATCTGGTAAAATTACTATGAATATTAGTAGAGCAATTCACTATATGCTGTACATCATCTTGCCTTTCAGAGATGAATCTAATGCAGTTAACTAGACTGCATCCAAAGACTAGACTGCATCCAAACACATCCAAAGACTAACTAGAACACTTAGTCTTACAAATAACAATGTGATATAAAGAACTCTGGACCAAGAATCACAAAGATACAGGTTCTAATGGCTAGCTGTTACATCCTAAAGAAGTCTCAGACTGCTTTCCCGTGAAGAAATAGTAGTCCTGTAACCTAGAACAATTTAATATAACTTATTTAAAAATTTTTTAATGACTGCTTCTGTTTCAAGTAACAGTAGACTAGGTAATTCAGACAAACCCTTCCACTGAAAAAAATTTAAAACTCTTCCAAAACAAAAGTCACAGAGCTAACAAGATAATGACTAATAACCAGGGCAGAAATCAGGTGGGAACCCAAAGAAATAAGCAAAATAATGGAGAAAATTTTGTCCTAAGAGTGCTTCTCTAACTAGAAGATTCAGCTAATTGGGCATGTTTCTGCCAAGAGTCAAAATCTACAGCCAGCCAAGGGTGGAGAGTCCAGAAATCAATGTCAACAGCTAAGGGCTGTACCTTAGCACTAAGAGTAAACCGAAGTAAAACAGCCCTCCAATTAGTCTACACGGTACTTTTGAATGACGAGGGACCAGAAAAATCTCAAACCTTAGAACACAGAAGCATTCAAGTGGTCCCTTAGGTACCTGACAGAAACAAACGAAAATCTTTCTGGAGAAAGATATCACCATCATAGGCCTCTTATGATTTAGTAACAGAACCACATAAATATTCATTATAGAAATTATAAAAATTAAGTACAGGTATAAGTTTCCTAAATAAACATTATAGTATCCTTATAACAAACTAATAACTAAAAAGGTGTCCAAACTTTTTAAAATTTCTTTTACTGGTTTGTACAACTATATGGGCATTTAGAAAGATAAACATGACTCTATAAATATAAAACATATCACAACAAGCACTTCCAACTTTTGGAGGCTGTGGCTAGGTCTTTGAAACACATTTTGTACGTCAAGACATCTCTTATCTTAGTCCCTTCAATAGCAGAGATGAACAAACTTTAAGCTATGTTGGCCAAGATTTTAAAAACTGAACAGTAGTGGTTTTATTTTTCAGTGTGGTTTGCTTTAGCAAAGGGACCACACCCTATATAATAGCATGCAACATTCTGAAATAAGCAAAAACAAAAAATGCACTCATTCTGCAATTTAAGCAGTTATAAAATATATATTCAATATCCAATATTCAACATTCTTTTTTATAGTCTAATTGAACTCCTTTCCTAAAACCTAATTATTTTCTTCACCAAGAAATGGAAATAAAAACCACTTTTAAAATACTCTCTTTTAGAAGTTTTACTACTTTAATGGTAATTTTAATCTTTTAACTTTTCTTATAGAAATGGATCAAAAATAGTCTTTTTAATGTCCAAGTAGTTACAAATGACTATCAGTATCTTCTCTCTCCATTCATACCTATAGTATCTGGGAGGTCTAGCAGTTCATTGTGCTGCAAGTCAAGGTTGGTTATCTGTGTGCAGTTTCCAATCTCCTTTGGGAGGTGTTCAAGTTGATTGTGAGCTACATCCAGCGTAATGAGGTTACATAATTCACCTGTAAAATTGACCAACATAAAAATTTAACAAGAATTATTAATGAATATATTAAATAAAACTGAAAGAAAACTTCATGTTTTTTATCATAATTATACTTTCTGAAAAGGTAACAAACACAAGATCTGAAACTGTTAGAAAATGACAGCTTACAAATATTAAATCATTATGTTGTACACCTGGAACTACTGTAATGTTATCTGTCAATTATACCTCAATAATGATAAAAAAGAGAAAATGACATCTAATAAAGTTAAAATGTTGATTATAAATGACTACCAATCAATATAAATAACCACCAATATTATACACATAGATTCAAGTAACCAATTCAACCACATTTATGTTTGTAAATTCCATACTTTAAATAGAGCTCACCAATTTTTTTTTAATAATTTTTTTTTTAATAATTTTTTTCAACGTTTTTTATTTATTTTTGGGACAGAGAGAGACAGAGCATGAACGGGGGAGGGGCAGAGAGAGAGAGGGAGACACAGAATCGGAAACAGGCTCCAGGCTCCGAGCCATTAGCCCAGAGCCCGACGCGGGGCTCGAACTCACGGACCGCGAGATCGTGACCTGGCTGAAGTCGGACGCTTAACCGACTGCGCCACCCAGGCGCCCCTAGAGCTCACCAATTTTTTAACCAAATTCAACACAAAATATCAAATTCATCTTGAGTTCAATTTGACGGTCAGGTCACCTTCTATCTCAAAACATATATGCTTTCAAATAGGCATACATTCTGATGTCACAGAAATGTACAAAGTGAGGGGCACCTGAGTGGCTCAGTCAGTTAAATGTTGGACTTCGGCTCAGGTCGTGACCTCTTGCAGTTTGTGAATTCGAGCCCCATGTCAGGCTCTGTACTGACAGCTCAGAGCCCGGAGGCTGCTTCAGATTCTATGTCTCCCTCTCTCTCTGCTCCTCCCCTGTTCACACTCTGTCTCTCTCCCGAAAATAAACAAATATTAAAAAACAAAAAAAATGAACAAAATGAGATTTATAAACTGACTCTAGATTTAAGAGTACTGCAAAAGGTTAGAAAATAAGGTATATTTTTCCTCATTCTGGTTGAAAGGGCTATACTGGCAATTTAAATTATTCTTAGTGTTATTCTGCAACAAAGAATGTTGCACATTTGAACATAAAGTTTTTGAACAGCTACATTGGTTCCCTCATGATTTCCCTTTTGTTCTAAAAGCAGAAGCTGGAAATACTGAAAAAGTAAGATGAGCAAATAAAGTGCATAGAACTCTGAAAATTGGGTCTGGGATTATTAAGCCACATTGTTATAAATACAGGCAACAAAAGAGAAAATGGATAAACTGAATTTCATCAAAATTAAAAACATATGTTCCATTAAAGGATACTATCGAGAGTGAAAAGGCAACCCACAAAATGGGAGAAAATATCTGCAAATCATGTTATCTGCTAAAGGATTAATATCTAGAACATATAAAGAACTCTTACAACTCAACAACAACAAAAACCCCGATTCATAAATGGTCAAAGAACTTTAATAGACATTTGTCCAAAAAAATCTACAAATGGCCACTAAATATACGAATATGCTCAATATCACTACTCACTAAAAAAAAAAAAATCAAATCAAAGGTACAGTGAGATACCACCTCACATCCATTAGAATGGCTATAATTGAGGGGCACCTGGGTGGCTCAGTCGGTTAAGTGTCCGACTTCGGCTCAGGTCACGATCTCATGGCTTGTGAGTTCAAGCCTCGCGTCGGGCTGTGCTGACAGCTTGGAACCTGGAGCTTGCTTCAGATTCTGTGTCTCCCTCTCTCTCTGCCCCTACCCTGCTCACACTCTGTCTCTCTCTCTCAAAAATAAACATTAAAAACATAATAAATAAATAAATAAATAGAATGGCTATAATCAAAAAACAGAAAATAACAAATGTTGGCAAGGAGATGGAGAAACTGGACCCTTGTGCTTTACCACTCAGGTTTCTCAGGATGAAGACAGAAGAAAAATCCCCTCCTGTTCTTACCCAAGCACTGTATAATCAAATTGTAGAAAATCCAAGACACAAAGAAAATTTTGGAAGAAGCTACAGGATAAAAGCACCTTACTTTTAGAGGAACAAGGGTAAGAACTGTACTAGACTTCTCTTCAGAATACCACTTAAGCAAAAAAAAAAAAAAAAGAAAGAAAGAAAGAAAGAAAGAAAGAAAGAAAGAAATGAAATACTTAGTCTTGAAAGAAAAAAACCATCAACCTAAAAGTCTGTATCCAGTGAAAGTATCCTTCAAAAGTAAAAGAGAAATTGGGGTGCCTGGGTGGCTCAGTCGGTTAAACGGCCGACTTCGGCTCGGGTCATGATCTCGCGGTCAGTGAGTTCAAGCCCCGCATCAGGCTCTGTGCTGACAGCTCAGAGCCTGGAGCCTGTTTCGGATTCTGTGTCTCCCTCTCTCTGACCCTCCCCTGTTCATGCTCTGTCTCTCTCTGTCTCAAAAATAAATAAACGTTAAAAAAAAAAAAAAAAGTAAAAGAGAAATAAAGACTTTGTCAAACAAAAATTGACGAAGTTTGTCGCCAGTAGACCTGTCTTGCAAGAAATACTAAAAGAAGTTCTTCAAAAAGAAGAAAATTATATAGGATGGTAATTTGGATCTATATGAAAGAAGAGCATGACCTAACAGATAACAGGCTTGTTCAAAGTAATAATAGCAACAATATATTAGATGATTGCAGATTAAGGATAAATGAAACGAATGACAGCAGTGTTATAAGGGACAGAAGGGAGGAATTGGCTATATTCTGTTTTAAGGTAACCACACTACCCATGAAGTGGTATAGTGTTATTTGAAAGTTGACTAATATTAGCTGTAAATTCATACTGCAGACTCTAGGACAAAACACTCACTCTTACATCTAAAAATTAAAAGAAGTATAAACAATACACTAAGAAGAGAGAAAATGGAGTAATATAAAATCCTCAGTTAAGACCACATAATGCAAAAGATGATGAAAGAACAAGTTCAGCTAATAGAAAACAGTTACCAATATAGTTTATATTAATCCAATAGAACCAGTAAACATTTTATATGTAATAAATATACCAAATAAAAGAGACTGTCAGAGGGGCTCAGTCGGTTAAGCATCTGACTCTTGATTTCGACTCCTGTCACAATCTCACAGTTTGGGTTTCTGAGATGGAGTCCCTCTTCAGGCTCTGGGGTGACAGTGTGGAGCCTGCTTGGGATTCTCTCAGCTCCTCTACTGCTCATGTGCGCATGCACTCTCTTTTTCAAAATAAACAAACATTAAAAAAAAAACAAAAAACCCAGGGGCACCTGGGTAGCTCAGTTAAGTGTTCGTCCAACTTCAGCTCAGGACATGATCTCAGGGTCCACGAGTTCAAGCCCTGCGTCGGGCTCTGTGCTGACAGCTCAGAACCTGGAGCCTGCTTCAGATTCTGGGTTTCCCTTTCTCTCTGCCCCTCCCCCACTCGTTCTCGTTCTCGTTCTCTCTCTCTCTCTCTCTCTCTCTCTCAAAAACAAAAACATTAAAAAAAACATTAAAAAAACCCCAACTGCATGTTGTCTTCAAAAAAGCCACTTTAAAATTTTTTTTTTTTCAACGTTTTTTATTTATTTTGGGGACAGAGAGAGACAGAGCATGAACGGGGGAGGGGCAGAGAGAGAGGGAGACACAGAATCGGAAACAGGCTCCAGGCTCCGAGCCATCAGCCCAGAGCCTGACGCGGGGCTCGAACTCACAGACCGCGAGATCGTGACCTGGCTGAAGTCGGACGCTTAACCGACTGCGCCACCCAGGCGCCCCAAAAAAGCCACTTTAAATACAGACACCGGTAGATTAAAAGTAATGGGATAGAGAAATACAAAGTTAATGTTAATCAAACGAAAGCTGGAGTAGCTACAATAAATTCAGACAAAGTTGACTTCAAAGTAAGGAAAATTATCAGGGATATAGAAAGCATTACATAATGGCAAATGGAGCAACTCTCCAAAACATAATCCTTAAAGTGTACATACCTGCTTATCTCCTCTATATCTAGTATTGTGTGTGTGTGTGTGTGTGTGTGTGTGTGTGTGTATTATAGCATCACGTTAACTTAAAGAATGAATGAAGATAACTGGGGAAGGTAAAATTTGGGCTCTAATGCTCTTCAAGCCAGAAGTAACAAAAACATTTTTTTTTATATTTGCCATCATATTTTCTAATAAATGATACTTATTTAGTTTCCATTAAAATAACTTCTACTACCCTAAAGGAAGATACTCCAAAAGTGAGTTGAGGCAAGTAAATAAAGCAAGATGGAAGACTTTCTTTAACTTTAACCCATATGGAACAGGGGTGATTCAACTCAGTTACCAATATACTGCGGGACTCCTCAACTTAAGTACTATGACATTTTGGACTGGATAATTCATTGCTATAGGAGGCTGTCTTATGTATAAGCAGCACCCCTAGCCTTTACCCATTAAATGCAAATAGCACCCACCAACCAAGCTGTAACAATCAAAATTGTCTCTAGACATTAACAAATGTCCTCTGTTGTAACATTAACAAAATTGCCCTCAGTTGAGAATCACGGATACGATGGAATAAAATTCAATACTATCCAATTTTCACACTTTTCAAAAGAAGCTGGAAATGTAGATTTTCATGTAAAATCTTTTAATGCTTAAATGTTAACTAATTTTTAGGTTAAAACAGAACAAAACACTGTCTTACTAAACACATTTGTGGACCTTTTTCAGTATTCAGAATGCCAGTTTGATAACCTCTGAACATAGATTAGTTACTAACATTTTAGGACAGAAATTTGCATACGACTATCTAATATTAAAACTAAAAAGTGTTTTTAAAAAGCAGAATATAATCACCTGGACTCAAATTAAGTTAAACCCTTTTGATTTGTGTAAATCACCACATGGCAACTGGACTATTGTGAACACATATTCTCTCCAGAAAGTTATCCTCCAGCACTACAAAACTCTGCAAAGTCAGCAAATCATGGCAATACTGACTTATTAGGAAAGAGTGTCACCTAGTAACACTAATACTTCTTTCTCACAATCTAGTAATCTCTAAATATTTTGAAGATGATTAAAACTCAGGAAATGTGATTTAATTTTAACAACACACAAAAAAATAACATGATTTAAAAATCTGGTCTGTTAGTCCCTGAAATATTGGATTGTACACTCTATTATATACATTATATTAATGTATATTATATATATTATATAGTTAAGTATAGTTATATATAGTATTGTGGATTAAATGTGAAAATTATTTTAGACTTTCCCCAAAATCCATGTATAAATTTTAAGACCCATGAACAACTTAAAATTTTCTTCAGTCCAAAGAAAAAGATCTAGGAAAATTCAGGGAAGTTTATCATTTATATATAGTTTCCATGAAAATCTGAAATATTTTCAAAACTAATCCAAAATGTCCTATTTAATGCAATTAACAAAACCTTCTTAGTGGTGGTGGTGGTGGGACAGTTTAAGATTGCTCTTCTTTAGAGTAATACTCATAACTTCCCAAGCTTCTCTTGTTCATATTCAGACAGTTAGAAACCTCTGAAAATTATGAATATATGATAAATTCTGTAGTTGGCAACACTGTGCCAGGGTAAGAGCCTAGGTTACAATTTGCAAGATATTTACATATTAAATATCTAAGCACTTCATGAAATAATTTGCTACAGCACTATTTGCTATTTCTACACTCTGTCCAGCTACACAGTAAACATGTTTCACCACATATGAAATATAATAAAGAACAAAACAAAATGTAAGTCCATTCTAGATGGTTTTCAAGGACAATAACCAAGGTGTTAATAGTGACTTGCTTCTGATGGGGTTTAAGAGTGGTTTTTATTTTCTACTTCATACATTTGTATTTTGCAATTTTTGTTTTTATGTATTTTTTAATTCCAAGAAGAAAAAAAGGGGGGAGATTCAAGAGGGAAACACTAGCAGTCTCTCCTCCACTATTCATGGAAGAGCACTTTCTGATCCCAAATAGAAGCTTCCTGTCTGTGGAGCAGATGCGTCCTTCAGTGAAAACAAATGGATCACCCTATTGTACTGCTAACGTCAGCCATTAATATTATGCATCTTAGGACTCATATTCCACACTTACTAAGCAATCTTTTGATTTTAAATTTGATTTCCCACACATATGCCTACAGAGAGAACACGGACTTCATTCAGTCATCCATTCTACAAATGTTTATTAAACATCTACCATGTGCTAGGATACGGTAAGAGAAAAAAAGATAAAATGCTTGCCTTCATAGAACTTATATTTTAATTAGGAAAAAATAAACTAACATATGATCAAGGTGAGGAAGTATTAAGAGCTATAAAAGAAAATAAAGCCAGATAAAAGCAGAAGAGTATGATGGGGGAAGGAGATTGTAGATGCTGACAATAAATAAAAGGAAAAGAAACCCCGATGAAGTAGCACTTTTTAAAAAATATTTTTCCTTTCTTTATTCTTGAGAGAGAGACAGGGTGTGAGCAGGGGAGGAGCATAGAGAGAGGGAGACAGAATTGGAAGCAGGCTCCAGGCTCTGTCAGCACAGAGCCTGATGTGGGGCTAGAACTCATGAACCGTGAGATCATGACCTGAGCCAAAGTCAGACGCTCAATCGACTGAGTCACCCAGGCGCCCCTCGATGAAGTAGCATTTGAAAACAGACCTAAAATAATGGGAGAGGGAAGAAACAATGAGACTATCTGGTGGAATAATTTTCCAGGCTGAGTGAAGAGCAAGCACAAAGACTCTGAGGCAAGAGAGTAGTTCAAAACACAACAGAAGGCCAATGTGGCTGGAATCATGATTAAGGAAATCAGGTGGTAGGAGATGAAGTAGATCTCAGTCAGATTCATTTAAGGTCTTATAGGCTAAGGTAAGGATTTCAGCTTTGACTAAGGAGATAGTGGTAATGGTAATAAGAGTGTTTTTTGTTGTTGTTGTTTTTATAGCAGTTTACAGAAAAATTGCACAGCAAGTACAGAGAGTTCCCATATAGCCTCTTCCCCACAATTTCCTCTATTAACATCTTCCATTATTAGGTTGTACACATGTTGCAGCTGATAGATCAACACTGATATATTATTTCTAACTGAAAGTTCTTATTTTACATTAGCATTCACTCTTTGGGTTGTCCAGTTCTATGGGCCTTGATAAATACAAAATATCATGTATCCATCATTACAAATATCGTATAGAATAGTTTAACTGCCCTAAAAATCACCTGCTTCACCTAGTTATTCACCCCACTTTCCCTCTCCCCCAGAGGCCCTGGCAACCACTGATCTTTTCCTTTTTCCTTTTCTAGAGTGTTACGTATAGTTGGAATCATAAATGATGTAAAATTTTTTAGACTGGCTTCTTTCATTTAGCAATATGCATTTAAGGTCCCTTTATGTCTTTCTGTGGCTTGATAGTTCATTTATCACTGAACAATACTCCATTGTATGGCTATATCACAGTTTATCCTTCATTTATTGAAGGATATCTTGGTTGCTTCCTATTTTTAACAATTATGAATAAAACCACTAAAAATATTTTGGGTGCAACTTTTTGTATGGACAGAAGTTTTCAACTCATTTGGGTAAATAACTAGGAGTATGTCTGATAGACTGTGATGGTAAGCCTATGTATAGCTTTGAAAGAATATGCCACTGTCTGCTAAGGGTCTATACCATTGTGCATTCTCACCAGTACGAAAAAAGACTTTGCATCTGTATTTGGTGGAGTCAGTGTTTTGGATTTTAATCATTCTAATGATTAGAATGATCATTCTAATCATTCTAATAGTAGCGATTGTGGTTGTCTTTTGAAAGTATAGCTTTACAGGACATAAAGTAGCCCTATGGAAAAGCAGTAATGATGTGATAATGTTTGCCCCAAAAGAACAAAATTTATTCTGGAAAATTAAGACCTACAAATATAATAATAAGTAGAATGTTGTAGGCATCAAATAGGAGGTAAATACATAAATACAAAGTGATGGGTAAATCAAGAAACAAGATTCTGGCTGGGTGGATTGGGGAAAGCTAGATTTTAAAAGATGGTCAGAAACTACAGATAACGCCCCAAAAAAGAAATAATATGAGGAAACTAGGGAGGCAAAAAAAAAAAAAAAAAAAAAAAGGGCTCAACAATTCTTTTGCTAGGGATATATTCAATAAAAATGAATCCATATATTTACCAGTAGACTTTTATCACAATAACACAGTAGCACTATCTGTATTAGCCCCAAATTACAATACCAAATAACAGAATGGATAAATTGTGGCATATTCACACTACGGGATAATATGCAATAACGAGAATAAACTACCTCTAACTACATACATCAATTATGATGAATAATGCCAAGAACTCAAACACAAAAACATACAGAGATTATGGTTCCATTTATATAAAAACAAGGAAAATTAATGTTTGACTGTAGAAGTCAGGATACTAAGTTTACTTGATGGGAATGAATAGGGACTGAAAGGAGTCTCCTGAGTGGTCTTGATGCTCTATTTTTTAACTTGGACGCTGATATTACACAGCGTAATTGTTTGTTGGCAAACAATCTTCAGTTGTACATTTATGATATATCAATAAAAAGTAAACAAAACAAAACAACCCCAACTCTGGCCCAAGCTCCTGCTTTGGACATGCTTTAATCCAAACCTGGCAGAGAAACAGAAAAAAACATTTCTTCAATTTGTATTTAGATGAATAATCTTCAAAATTTTTAATTAAAAATTTAAGTCTAAATTAATTCCATTCTGAAAAAATTATTTTCCTTTCATCTTATCTTTAGAGGAGGCAAAGGTTGCACACTATATCTAAGACTCTTTAAGCATGATATTATATATTATCCTATATCCAGACAATGGAGCATGCTGGACTTATTCTTTCTCAAAGGTGACGACACTGTCTAGACTCTTGTTGGGAGATTCTTCCCACTATTTCTGTAAGCAATATTGTCCCCCAGGTTACTCTAATATATTCAATCCACTTTCATTTTGTAATACAGAAAGGTAGTGGTTCCACATGCAAAAAGCAGCAGGACACATGGTACCTGAAAACCAGAAGTCAGATAGTTGGAATGTAAAACTAATGTTCATCAAACAACAGAAAGGTGATTTTTAGGAGGAGGAAAGTTTTTTCCCCTCTTCTGGAGATTGCCAAGTTATTAAAATGCAGTTAAATACCAACTTCTTGAGGATTATTGGGAATTTTTCTAAGTTTCTTATTTTAGAAAGATTTTTGACCTTTAATAATTATTGTTAAAAATATTTTATACATGGCTTTGTTCATAGTAGAAGCTTAACAAATTATGTGATTAGGTGATAAAACTAAATGTGTTGGGTTTAACCAGTAACAAAAGAACATTATCATACAAACATTTGAATAAACTATGTCCATAAAACATAACAGAAGATAAATTATTGCTCTAAGAGCATTAATTCAATCAGTCAGAAAAAAACTCTTTACCAGGCGCATGTGTATTCTTTTTACCAGGCACAATACTAAGCACTAAATATACAAAGAGACTATAAGACATTAAATACTTGTTCTCATGAAACTTAAAAGTAGTAGGAGACAATGTGTGATTTGATGTAGGCCAGTGAGGGCACTGCTTGTGAAATCTCACCATTAAAAAACCATTCTTGTAGATCTTCAAGGCCTTTCATGGTCAAAGTTCTTTACTTTTAGGATGACCATCTCATTTACTTATTCATTCAAGAAAAATTTATAGTGTACCTACTGGAAATTAAGCAGTGAACAAAGTCTATTCTCAAGGAGCTTATATTCTACTATGCACGAAGGGAGAGAAATCAGAAAATAAGGAGGCACCAACATGGCAGAGAAGTAGGGGGATCCAAAGTTCCCTCATCTCTCAAACAAAGAAACCAGTGTTGAGGCCAAAGGACTTTGAATTCCAAGAGCCCAGGCGGCAAAGTGACAGAGATGCTTCCAGGGACCCACTGGGAAAACCTGACAGGACGAAGAGCTACTTCAATAAACAAATCAAAGCACACCTGGTGGAGGATCCAAAACATCACTATGAGTAGGGAGATAAAGTAACCCAAGTCACAACAACAGAGGGCAAGTAACACTCTCCAAAACACACCTCCTAAAGGGCCAGGCTCTGGACAGTGTATGACTCCTCTTTAATATAGTAGTGCTCGCAGGTGCAGGGCATATAACAAGCTTTTAATACACGTAAGAGACAAAAAAACTAGCCAAAATGACAAAACGGAAGAATTCTCAGGAGAAATTCAAGGAAGAAATGACAGCTAAAGAATGGATCAAAACAGATATAAACAATATAACTGAACAAGAATTTAGAATAATAGTCATAAGATTAATCACTAAACTTCAAAAAAGCATAGAAGACAGCAGAGAATCTATTGCTGCAGAGATCAAGGAACTAAAAAAGTCATGATGAATTTAAAAATGCTATAAATGAGGTGCAAAATAAACTAGAGGCAGTGACAGCGAGAATTTAAGAGGCAGAGGGGAGATTAAGTGAAACAGAAGATAAAATTATGGAAAAGATGAAGCTGAGAAAAAGAGATAAAAAAATTCTGGACCACAAGGGAAGAATTAGAGAACTAAGTGGTTCAATGAAAACTGAGCAATATCCATATCACAGGAGTTCCAGAAAAAGGAGAGACAGACAGAGGGTCGAAGGTGTGCTTGAACACATCATAGCTGAGAACTTCCCCAATCTGGGGAAGGAAACAGACACTGAAATCCAGGAGGCACAGAGAACTCCCTTCAGACGTAACTGGAATCGATCTTCTGCAGGACATATATGAAACTGGCAAAATACAAAGATAAAGAGAGAATTCTGAAAGCAGCTAAGGATAAATGGCCCTTAACCTACAAGGGTAGACACCTAAGGGTAGTAACAGACCTATCTACTGAAACTTGGCAGACCAGAAAGGAGTGGCAGGAAATTTTCAATGTGATCAACAGGAAAAATATACAACCAAGAATCCTTTATCCAGCAAGCCCGTCATTCAGAATAGAAGCAGAGACCAAGGTTTTCCCAAACAAAAACTGAAGGAATTCATCACCACTAAACCAGCCCTACAATAGATCCTAAGGGGGACTCTGTGAGTGGAATGTTACAAGGACCACAAAGGACCAGATACATCACTAGAAACATGAAACCTACAGATATCACAATGACTCTAAATCCATCTTTCAATAATAACACTGAATGTAAATGGACTAAATGCTTCAATCAAAAGAGACAGGGTATCAGAATGGATTAAAAACAAACAAACAAACAAGACCCATCTATTTGCTGTCTACAAGAGACCCATTTTAAACCTGAGGACCCCTTCAGATTGAAAAGTGAGGGGATGGAGAACCATCTATCATGCTACCACAAGTCAAAAGAAAGCTGGAGTAGCCATACTTATATCAGACAAACTAGATTTTAAACTAAAGGCTGTAACAAGAGATGAAGAAGGACATTATATCATAATTACGGGGTCTATCCATCAAGAGCTAACAATTATAAATGTTTACACACCGAATTCAAGAGCACCCAAATATATAAAATAAATCACAAACATAAGCAATCTTATTGGTAAGAATGTGGTAATTGTGGGGGACTTTAATACTCCACTTACAGCAAAGGACAAATGATCTAGACAGAAAATCAATAAACAATGTCCCTGAATGATACACTGGACCAGATGGACTTGACAGATATATTTAGAACTTTTCATCCTCAGGCAGAATACACATTCTTCTCAAGTACAAATGGAACAATCTCTAAGACAGATCATATACTGGGTCACAAAAGAGCCCTCAATAAATATAAAAGAACTGAAATCATACCATGCACACTTTCAGATCATAATTCTATGAAACTTGAAATCAACCACAGGAAAAAGTTTGGAAAACCTCCAAATGCATGGAGGTTAAAGAACATCCTACTAAAGAATGAATGGGTCAACCAGGCAATTAAAGAAAAAATTAAAAAATATATGGAAACAAATGAAAATGGAAACACAACAATCCAAACCCTTTGGGATGCAGCAAAGGCAGTCCTAAGAGGAAAATACACTGCAATCCAGGCCTATCTGAAGAAATAAGAAAATTCCCAAATACAAAATCTAACAGCACACCTAAAGAACTAGAAGCAGAATAACAAAGAAACCCCAAAGCTAGCAAAAGAAGAGAAATAATAAAGATCAGAGCAGAAATAAACAATATAGAATCCAAAACAGTATATCAATGAAACTAAGAGTTGGTTTTTGGAAAAATAAAAAAAATTAATAAACCCCTAGCCAGACTTCTCAAAAACGAGAGGACCCAAATAGATAAAACCATGAATGAAAATGGAATTATTACAACCAATCCCTCAGAAATACAAGCAATTATCAGGGAATATTATGAAAAATTATATGCCAACAAACCGGACAACCTGGAAGAAATGGACAAATTCCTAGATACCCACATACTATCAAAATTCAAAGGGGAAGAAACTGAAAAGTTGAACAGACCCATAACTAGTGAAGAAATTGAATCAGTTATCAAAACTCGTCCAACAAATAAGAGCCCTGAGCCAGATGGCTTCCCTGGGGAATTCTACCAGACATTTAAAGGAGAGTTAATACCTATTCTTCTCAAGCTGCTCCAAAAAACAGAAATGGAAGGAAAACTTCCAGACTCATTCTATGAATCCAACATTACCTGGATTCCCAAACCAGACAGAGACCCTACAAAAAAGGAGGATTATAGGCCAATACCCCTGATGAACATGGATGCATAAACTCTCAACAAGAGGGGCGCCTGGGTGGCTCAGTCGGTTGAGCTTCCGACTTTGGCTCAGGTCATGATTTCACGGTCTGTGAGTTTGAGCCCCGCGTCGGGCTCTGTGCTGACAGCTCAGAGCCTGGAGCCTGCTTCAGATGCTGTGTCTCCTCTCTCTGACAAGCCCCCATTCATGCTCTCTCTCTGTCTCAAAAATAAACAAACATTAAAAAAATATTAAAAAAAAAAAAAAAGCTCTCAACAAAATACTAGCAAATCGAATTCAACAGCATATAAAAAGAATTATTCACCATGACCAAGTGGGATTCATTCCCTGAGCTGCTGGGCTGGTTCAATATTTGCAAATCAATCAATGTGATACATCACATTAATAAAAGAGAGGATAAGAATCATATGATCCTGTCAATAGGTGCAGAAAATGCATTTGACAAAATATAGCATCCTTTCTTAAATAAAAACCCTCAAGAAAGTCAGGATAGATGGAACATACTTAAACATCATAAAAGCCATCTATGAAAAGCCCACAGCTAATACCATCCTCAATGGGGAAAACCTGAGAGCTTGCCCTCTGAGATCAGGAACACAACAGGGATGTCCACTATCACCACTGTTGTTTAACATAGTGTTGGAAGTCCTACCATCAGCAGTCAGACAACAAGATGAAATAAAAGGCATCAAAATTGGCAAAGAAAAAGTCAAACTTTCACTTTTCGCAGACGACATGACACCCTACATGGAAAACCTGAAAGACTCCACCAAAAGACTGCTAGAACTGATACGTGAATTCAGCAGTCACAGGGTATAAAATCAATGTACAGAAATCAGTTGCATCTTTATACACCAATAATGAAGCAACAGAAAGAGAAATGAAGAAACTGATCCCATTTACAATTGCACCAAGAACCATAAAATACCTAGGAATAAACCTAACCAAAGATGTAAAAGCAATCTACACATTCAATGCAATCCCAATCAAAATTGCATCAGCATTCTTCTCAAAGCTAGAACAATCCTAAAATTTGTAGAGAACCACAAAAGACCCTGAATAGCCCAAGTAATACTGAAGAAGAAAACCAAAGCAGGAAGGCATCACAATTCCAGTCTTTAGCCTCTACTACAAACCTGTAATCATCAAGACAGTACGGTATTGGCACAAAAACAGACACACAGACAAACGGAATAAAATAGAGAACCCAGAACTGGATCCACAAATGTATGGCCAACTAATCTTTGACAAAGCAGGAAACAGCATCCAATGGAAAAATGACAGTCTCTTTAGCAAATGGTGCTGGGAGAACTGGACAGCAATATGCAGAAGAATGAAACTAGACCACTTTCTTACACCATACACAAAAATAAACTCAAAATGGATGAAAGACTTAAATGTGAGACAGAAAACCATCAAAACCCTAGAGGAGAAAGCAGGCAACAACCTCTTTGACTTCAGCCGCAGCCAACTTCTTGCTCGACACATCTCCAAAGGCAAGGGAATTAGAAGCAAAAATGAACTATCGGGACCTTATCAAGATAAAAACCTTCTGCACTGCAAAGGCACTAAAAGGCAACCGACAGACGTATCAGATAAAGGGTTAGTATCCAAAATCTATAAAGAACTTACCAAACTCAACATCTGAAAAACAAATAATCCAGTAAAGAAATGGGCAGAAGACATGAATAAACACTTTTCCAAAGAAGACATCCAGATGGCCAACAGACACATGAAAAGATGCTCCACATCATTCAAAATCAGGGAAATACATATTAAAACCACACTGAGATACCACCTCACACCAGCCAGAGTGGCTAAAATGAACAACTCAGGAAACAACAGATGTTGGTGAGGATGTGGAGAAATGGGAACCCTCTTGCACTGTTGGTGAGAAGGCAAACTGATGCAACCACTCTGGAAAAGTGTGGCGGTTCCTCAAAAAATTAAAAATAGAACTACACTACGACCCAGCAAATAGCACTACTAGGAATTTATCCACGGGATACAGGAGTGCTGATTCATAGGGACACATTTACCCCAATGTATATAGCAGTGCTTCCAACAATAGCCAAATTATAGAAAGAGCATAAACATCCATCAACTGATGCATGAACAAAGAAGATGTGGTTTATACATACAATGGAATACTACCTGGCAATGAGAAAGAATGAAATCATGCCATCTGCAGCAACATGGATGGAACTGGAAGGTATTATGCTGAGTGAAATAAGTCAGTAAGAGATCAGATAACCATGTTTTCACTCATATGCAGATCTTGAGAAACTTAACAGAAGACCATGGTGGGGAGGGAAGGGGAAAAAATAGATACAGAGAGGGAAGGAGGTAAACCATAAGAGATGTTTAAATACAGAGAACAAACTGAGGGTTGATGGGGGAGTGGGGGAGTGGGGGAGTGGGGGAGTGGGGGAGAGGGGAGGAGGGCACTTGTTGGGATGAGCACTGGGTGTTGTACCTAAGTGATGAAGCACGGGAATCTACCCCAAAAACCAAGAGCACACTTTACACACTATATGTTAGCCAACTGGACAATAAATTATATTAAAAAAAAAAAATCAGAAAATAAGGAAATAAAGTAATCGGAAGTGATAACTGTTGTAAACCAAAGTAAAGCAAGGAAATAAAGTTAGAAATGAGAGTGTAACGGACAGCAAGGAGGAACCATGTGCATATGTGAACAGAAACACAGGACAGGTGAGGAGAAATAAGGAAAACAGGAACAGAACAAAAGAGATCTGGAGTCTTAAATATAAAACTAAAGAATATAGACCTTTTTGCTCAGGTAATAAAGTACAATTTAAAGTTTTTGAATAAGCATGATATGCAGGATGTTGTTCTAAAGTCTATTTTCTCAGGGTGCCTGGGTGGCTCAGTCATTTAAGCAACTAACTCTTGATTTCAGCTCAGGTCACGATCTCACACTCATGAGACTGAGCCCCATATCCAGCTCTGCACTGGGTGTGGTGTCTGCTTAAGATTCTCTCTCTCCACCCCCCTCTGCCCCTCCCCCACTAACATTTTCTAAACAAGTAAATAAATAAAAGTCTATTTTCTCATAGATTTGAAAGATGTACTGGAGCAAGCAGAATTAGGAAGCACAGTCTATCAGGAAGCTACTGCTGTTAGCCTACATGAAATAATATGAGGACTACACTGAATAATCAATAGCAGTGGAATAAATAGGCCCAGTATACAAGCAACTAAGAGAAACGGAAAAAACAACAGGAATGTGATAAGAACAGTGATTCTCAAATCATATGCAGTGAATGACTAGTTTGGGTTTTTGTTTTTTTCCCAGGGTTGTGAACTAATATTCTGTAAACTACAAAATTGAGTTCTTGGATGTTCTAGCAATGTCAAATTGTTATACAAGATTCTAAACGCTTACTCTCAATTTCTGTTATTAACTTGTGACAAAAAAATTGGTTAGCCAGCAATCTGGTGATTAGACCACACCTTGACAAGAACTAAAACAGGAAGAAAAATCCTCAGATTCCAAGATCTTGAACCTGAGTTGACAGAGAAAGTAATGATGCAATTAAGAGAGAAACAGAATCCAAAAGGAAGAGATGTGTGGTGAGGAGTTATATTTTGACCATGCTGAATCTATCAGTGAGACATCTAGGTAACAATCTATTGGTTAATTAGGAAAAAAATATATATACAGATCTGAAGAAAATGTTCTCATGATAGAACATTTTTCTTCCAAAGAGAGAGTTGGGGTTAGTATCTGCAAAGAGTCAAATATTGGTCTTCAGAATAACAGTAATGGTGGAGTCCTGGATAAATTATTTTATTTAAAAAAAAACACTATATAAAAGCATGAAGAGAGACTAAACGCAGAAACTAGAAGGAATTCAACTCTTGCAAAATGGGAACTGTGGTAGGCAGAGTTTTAAGATGGCCCCAATGGCCCTGTCTCATGCATAACTGTATACATTGCATAATTACCTCTTCCTTGAGTGTGGGCTGAACTTAGTGACTTGCTTCTAATGAATAGACTATGAAAACAATGATGTCACATCTCTGATTAAGTTATAAAAGATTGTGCTCTCATCTTGCTAGCACTCTATTGCCTTCTCAGCTTACACCCTTTGATAAAGCAAGTTGCCCTGCTGGAGAGATCCTTGTGGCTAAGAACTGAGGGCAGTCTCTAGCCAACAGCCAGGAAAAGCTGAAATCCCTTAGTCCAGTAACCTGCTAGCTAAGTGAATACTGAAAATAACCACATGAGCTCAGATGTGGACCCTTTTCCAGACATGCCTTCAGATGACACCTCAGTCCTGACTACCCCTTGGGTGAGAGTTAAGCTATGCCTGATTCTGAACCAGAGAAACTGCAAGATAGTAGTAAGTGAGTGTTGTTTTGGTTTTTTAATTTTTTTTTAACTTTTTTTTTTTTTTAATTTATTTTTGAGACAGGGAGAGACAGAGCATGAACAGGGGAGGGTCAGAGAGAGGGAGACACAGAATCTGAAACTGAGCTGTCAGCACAGAGCCTGATGCGGGACTCGAAGTGAGTGTTGTTTTAAGAGCTATGCTTCAGAGTAATTTCTTATGCAACAGTAGATAACTTACATAAGAAATTACATTGGGTAATATCCACATTTGCAAGGCTTTTACCATGAAGTTACTCACAAATCTGCCAGCAGAAAATAAATCTCAAGTAGAAAGCCAGAGTCCTACTGCCTGAGAAGCCAAAGGACAAGGTCTAGGATTGTAACAGTGGCTGGAATTCAAGGTTGGATATCCTGGAAAGGAGGAAACCTTGAAGAGTGGAGTCCCAAAGTCTGCATATTCATACCCCTCAAATTCCTGACTGACTCCAAAAGTACACCTATGGGAGAAAAGACTGAAAGGAGCTTAGGGGAAAAACAATAGCTAGAAAGCTATAACAGCCAAGCAGAGATTTTGACAGCTACCATCTGCAGTGGGGATAAGATTTTGGAATTTCAATTCTGCCAAGTTACAGGGGTCAGAAAACAAAACCCCAAAAGGGAAATACTATAGAAGTAAAGACCTTATATCAAGACTAAATGCCAAGAAAAATATAATATCTAAAATTAAAATTTTTTTGTATGGGATTAATAATAGACACTAAAAAAGGTACCACATAGAGCAATAAAAAAAATAGCAACAGGAACATTCTAAAACACACATAAAAAATGAATAGAACATCAATAACCTGAAAGGTAACATAATGAGTTTCAATATACACATAGTTAGAGATCCACAGAATAGAAAAGCAAAGAGGGGACCAAAACCAAGAAAATTTCAAAAAATAATGGCCTGTATCTTTCTACCTTTGATGAAAACCATAAACCCACAGATCCAAGAAGCTCATAAACTCCAAGCAGAAGAAACATGAAAAACACCAAACAAAGGCATATTATTAACAAACTGCTGGAAGCCAGGGACAAAGAAGAAAAATTTTAAATATAGAGAAAAAGACTACACAGAAACAATAACAGCAAAACTCTTGCTCGAAACTAGGCAAGCCAGAAAAACAAACAAAACAAAACAAACCCAGAGAGACATGAGAGACATGTTTAAAATACAGCAAAAAAGAAAAGCTGTCAATCTAGATTTCTATACCAAGAAAAATAGCTTTCAAAAATAAAAGCAAAACAAAGGCTTTAGGACAAACAAAAGCCTGGAGAAATCATTATGAGCATAACTGTACTACAATATATGTTAAAGGAAGTTCTTGGGAAAAAGAAATTCAGATTTACACAAAGAATGAAAGTACTAGGAATGGTAAATTCATGTGTAATCATGAAAGGGTTTTTTTTTTTTTTTTTTTTGCATCTTTTAATCTCTTTACAAGATAACTGAGAAGGATGATAGTATGGCAAAAGGTACAGGAACCAACCTAAAAGAGTCAGCAATAACCAAAGCTAGAACAAATTGAGCAACAAAATAACAACACTGGGCTGGAACCACAGAAGAGAATAAATGAATCCAGACTGATATAATTTAAGTAATGGAATAAATAAATAAGTGAGGGAGAGAAGGGACAGCTATTCATTATAGAATTTCAATTAATGCAAAGGAAATGAGGGAAATTTTTAAAAAATCACCATTAGAATACAGTAATATAATTGTTTCAGGGAAGATCAAGATCCACCAATGAATACTAAAATTAAGGAGCAAAGGATGAAGGAAAAACAAGATACTGTCATAGACTAACACCAGCACTCCTCAGGGTAATTATTAATTAAAAAGAAAAAATAATTAACTTTAAAGTGGAGGGGTGCCTGGGGGCACCTGGATGGCTCAGTTGGTTAAGTGTCCAACTCTTGATTTCAGCTCAGGTCATGATCTGGTTGGTGAGTTCAAGCCTCATGTTGGCTGCTTGAGATTCTCTCCTCTCTCACTCTACCCCTCCCCTCCCTCAAAACAAACACTAATAAATACATGAATGAATGAATGAGTGAATGAATGAATGAATGAAGTGGAGAAGAACAGCAGAAATCACCATAACCAAGGTCAAAACCACCAGCAATTAGACATATCAACATCCTATCTCTTAATATGATTCACTGGGGAAGGTACCACAATCACCTCAGTGGTTTTCTTGCCAAAACACATAACCTCAAACTAGTCATGCAAAAACATAATCCAAACAAACAAAAAAAAAGAGTGATCTAGTATGTTATACTTGATCAGTAGTCTTTTTTTTTTAATTTTTAAAAAATGTTTATTTTTGAGAGATAGAGACAGAGCTCGAATGGGGGAGGAGCAGGGAGAGAGAGGGAGACAGAATCTGAAGCAGGGTCCAGGCTCTGAGCTGTTAGTACAGAGCCTGATGCAGGGCTATAATCCACAAACCACAAGATCATGACCTGAGCTGAAGTCAGATGCTTAAATAGATGAGCCACCCAGACGTCCAGAGCAGTACTCTTGAAAAGCATCAGTGTCATGAAAGAAAAGGAATGACTTTCAATCTTTCCAACTGTCACAAGTTGGAGTTGAGTACAGATATCTATTAAATGTAATGTAGGATTCTGGAATAGGAAAAGGACATAAGTGGAAAAACTGGGAAATCAAAATAAAATTTGTAGCTTAGTATTATTGTACCAATGTAAATTTCTTGGTTTTTATCACTATATAATGGTTATGTAGAATGTTAACAAGAGAAGAAGCTGGGTTAAGGGGTATATGAGAACCCTGTGTATTGGTTTTATAATTTCTAAGTCCAAAATTTGTTCAGACTGGAAAGCTTAAAAAAGATAAAGTTCATGGACTCCTGGGTGGCTCTGTTGGTTACGAGTCCAACTTTGACTGAGGTCATGATCTCATGGTTTATGAGTTTGGGCCCCACGTTGGGCTCTGTGCTGACAGCTCAGAGCCTGGAGCCTCCTTCGCATTCTATGTCTCCCTCTCTCTCTGCTCCTCCCCCACTTGTGCTCTCTCTCTCAAAAATAATAAACATTAAAAAAATGATAAAGTTTAAAGTAAAAATAATATCAATGTATTATTGTGAGATTTATAATATATGAAGAAGTATAAAGGTATGACAATAACTGCAAAAAGTGGAATAAAAGTGTTCTATGTAAGGTTCTTAGGATATATGTGAAGTGATATACTATTATTTGAATGCAGACTGTGTTATGATATGTACTGTAAATACCAGACCAGATACTAAAGCAAAGTAACAAAGACGCATATAACTAATATGCCAACAGTTGAAATAAATGGAATTTGTAAAAAAGAAAAAAAAAAAGTCAATCTAAAAGAAGGCATGAAATGGGGGGGGTGGAGAATAACATATGGCACAAACAGAAAATAGATTGATTTAATTCAATCATATTTGAAACTGTATTAAATATAAATAGTCTAAACCCTTCCAGTAAGACAAAAACTGTCAGGATTAAAAACCACAAGAACTATCTATATGCTGTCTACAAGAAACCATTTTAAATGTAAAGACCACAAAAAGGTAAAAGAATGGCAAGAGATATACAATGCAAGTACCAATTAACAAGGAAGTTGGAGTGGCTGTATTAATAGCAGATAAAATAGGATTTATAAAAAGAAATATTACCAGCAATGTTATCAGAAATACAGACATTTATTAATGATATAAGTAACCTCATCAAAAAAAATGCTAGGTATATCTATAACCAACAACAGATTGAAAAAACAGCAGACAGAAGATTGATAGGGGTACAAAATAAATGAATTATCAGCTAACTTGACCTTGCTTGAAAAAAAAAATTGCAGTGTATATTCTTTTCAGCTGCATACAGAACATTTACTAAGACAGGCCATATTTTATAAATCAATAACAAAAATATCGGAAAACATCTCTCAAACACTTGAAAATTGAACAATTCACTTCTAAAGAATCCCTGGGTTACAGAAGAATTAACAAGAGATATTTAAAGAATATTTAAAACTAAACAACAATGAATATACAACATATCAAAATTTGTATGCTGCTGCTAAAATAGTACTTGGGAGATTTATAAAGAAATGTTCATATAATGAAAAAAATCAATCTAATCTGATAACTTAAAGTAGACAAACAGCATATTAAACCTAAAGAAAAAAAAACTAAGCACGAAAAAAAAAAAAAGAAAAAAAAAATCAAAGAGAATAGAAAAAACCTGAAACAGGTTTACTTATTTATCTTTTGAAAAGACCAATAGGGGCATCTGGGTGGCTCAGTCCATTAAGCGTCCAACTTCAGCTCAGGTCATGATCTCACGGTTCATGAGTTCGAGCCCACCGTCAGGCTCTGTGCTGACAGCTCAGAGCCTGGAGCCTGCTTTGCATTCTGTGTCTCCCTCTCTGTCTGCCCCTCCCCCACTCAAGCTCTGTGTCTCTCAAAACTAAACGTTAAAAAAAAAAAATGACCAATAGAACTGATGTATCTCTAGCCAGACTGATCAAGCAAAGAAGACCAAATTACCAATATTAGGAATGAAATAAAGACATGATTACAAATCATACTGCTGACATTAATAAAATATAGAACTATTAGAACTTCATGCCTAAAATTCAACAAATTAGATAAATGCTTTGACAAATTCAAACTACCAAAATTCAACTAAGCAGAAAACTCAAATAATTCTGTATCTATTAACTAAAATAGACCAGGAATTAAAAACCTTCCTATAAAGAAAACATCAGCTTCAGATTGCATATCTGATAAATTCTTCTAAACATTTGAGGAAATACTAATTATACACAAACTCTTCAAGAACATAAAAGAGAAATACTTTTCAACTCATTCTGTGAAATGAAGCCAGCATTACTCTGACAGCAAACCATTATTAAAGAGAGACAATTACAGATGATGCATTCTATTCCATTCTATTCTACTCTATGATGAATATAGATACAAATTCTTTAACAAAATTTTAGTATAGGTAATTTAAAAAATAAATTAAATCTACCAACATAGAAAAAGGCCCTATTAAAATGTACATAGTAGGCACTCAAATACTGGTAAATAATTAGATTTCACAAGTTGTGACCTGCCCAATGAAGCCATATGACCTTCCCTTTCAAGTGACATTAAAGATGCTGATATTTTAAAAATAACTTATTCCTGAACTTATAGGGATATTTCCAAAATATTCAGAGATTAACTCTATGAAAAATCACATTAATCTTACTAAAATAATTTGTAAAATCACATAATTAACAAGAGCTGGAAATATCTATCACACAAGCTTGAGCAGATTTAGAACTTACATCAGAATTTATACTACTGTATTACTTAAATTTGTATTATATGCTTAATTCTCCCTTTCATTTCAAAGACAAATTCAGAAGCTCTTCTAAGCAGGGGCATCTGCAACTAGGCAACATGGACAACAGTGACTATATTCCTTTGGATGAGTAGCATGCTGTCATTAGAATACAATGACTGCCCTCTTCCCTACACCTCAGTAGGGTGGAAAGTCAACTTTATCCTCTCTCTGATCCTATCAACCCCTTCTAAGATGGCTCAAGTGATATTCTCTCAGTTCCCTTACCGCCTCCTTTAGCAGTAACAACTTGTACAGGTTTTTATTGTTCTGTGAAACATCTGACAATCTGGTAACAATAAACTAAGTTAGTTAATAGTTCATTTCCAAGTCTCTGGGTTTCTTGCTGATTCCTAGCCAAAAGGAGTTACTTATTAACAACTATGAATTCCCTTTCCTGATTTCTTTTTCCTGCCAAACTAAGTTACTAATTAGCACTTGTGCAAAACACTCAAATGGGATCGATTAAATATCATTACCCACACCATGAAAGCAATTTTATCATCCCTGGCAGTCCTGGGAGAATTTCAAGAATTTTAGGGACTAAAGGTTACAATTTAATATTGAAAAATGGGTCACTTGAGCATGTGACTCTTGATTTCAGCTTAGGTCGTTAGATCGAGCCCCATGTTGGGCTCCCCCGCGCCCCCCCCCCCCATTGCTCATGCTCCCTCTCCCTCTCTCAAATAAATAAAATGAAAAAAAATATTTTTTTTTGTGAGTAATAATAGTATTGGGCTTCACTAAATTCACTTCAAGCCTCATTTACTGAAAACTTACCATTTATTACCTACAAAAAAATCACAGAAAACATAAGGAATTCAAATCTCTAATCCTTCAACTTAAAACAAATTGATTTTATATATAAAAAATTATATATATATATATGTAGCTTGACTTACAGAAGGTAACACAGCAGTACTTCAGTATGGTAGGAATTTTTTCAATAACTGTGACTGCATCAAATGAGTAAAAAAAATGTTGCTGATTCTGTATATCTGAATGTTGTGAGTGGTTTCTTTCAAATGAGCAAAAATGATTTGAGTTCCCAAAAAGCATATACATTTTAACATATCGTTCTCATAAGCAAAACAGGTTATTTTGACAAATTCATGTGAATTGTATATTATACAGAAATGATGTAGCATTTTATTGAACATATGATGTAGGAAGAATAATTTTTTTAAAAAATATTCCTTCTAACAAGAATAAGGGGGAAAGTTTAAAGAAATCCTAAAACTACTAGCCCATACTTCAACAGAGGCAAACTGTAGGAATATTCATGAAAGACAAAGATGGAGTTTTTCCTGGCTTCAAAGAGCAACCGTTTCTTTCCTAGAAGAATAAAATCCTTTAAAACTTCATTTTCCAGAAATCCCTAAACTAATTATTCAAATTGACTATTTGATGGCCCTAAGTCGAATCCATCCAGGCCAAAAAGAAAAAAAAAGAAAAATTTACAAACGCACATCTCCAGGGGAGCCTGGGTGGCTCAGTGGGTTTTAAACGTCTGACTCTTGGTTTCAGCTCAGGTCTTGATCTCACAATTTCATGAGTTTGAGCCCCACATCAGGCTCTGCGTTGGCAGTGCAGAGCCTGCTTGGGATTCTCTCTCTCCCTCTCTGCCCCTCCCTCGCAAGCGCTGTGTCTCTCTCAAAATAAATAAATAAACTATAAAAACAAAAACATACCTCCAGAATGAAACTCAAGGGAACCAGTAGGAATTATGGGAAGAGGGAGTGATTATTTCCTGTTTTCCCTCTCAAAACAATTTAACTGTCTTGGTATACAGTGATGAGTCTCTTTTAAGATTATAAATGGTAAAAGAAGGTTAGGGCAGGAAGGATGGAACACTAAAGTAAAAAGCAATGACTTTTTAATCAGTAAAAGAACGACTAAGTGTTCCACCTATCTACTTAACACAAGAAGACATTTACTTTGTGTCCATCCATGCCTTATCACACAAAAAGAAAGGTAAATGAAAATTACCAAATGAAGTTTTCTAGGCTACTCTGATGTATTATCTCTGGCTCTTCACGTGGTTACATTTACTGTCTGTTTGGTATCCTTTTACTGTTTTCTGCCAGTGTTCACCCGTGTGAATATATATCACTGGTATGAAATCACATGGCATTAATAAAGATGCCATTAATGCTTAAAGAATACTCTATAAAGCAGAGCAGCTTGTATCATCATGACCAAATTTCAAATATATTATTTAAACTAAACAGTAGGGTATATTTCAAAACTTCTAATTTCTCATATTTCTCAAATATATTGCTGAACACAAGCTAGATGGCAAGACTGATAGTATACTCATATAAGAAAAGAATAAGCATGCAATATGCATAATATGAACCTAGTATCTATAATAATGCAAATCTAATACATAGAAAGAGAAATTTAATAAAACGATAATGACCATGTATTTCGAATTGTAAATTCTCGTTAGGGGTTTCAGCAATAAGTCAAACTACATAAAAGGTATATAACACTTTAAAAAATGTCAAATTTCCATTTTACTTGTTCTTTCTGCATAGGTCTTAATTTGTAAACAATTTCAAAAGGGTTCAGGATTTTATTTTTTGTAATTAAAAAAGCAGTAAAGATCTGCATCACAAAAAATACTTGTCTTTTTCTTTATAATAAAAGATAGCTTTCAAAAACTAAAAACAAATTCATAGTCATCGAAACTCTGCAAATCAAAACCACAAACGTACCACTTCATACTCATGGAATGGCTATAATAAAAAGATGATAGCAAAGGTGTGGAGGATACAGAGAAACTGGAACCCTCATACACTGTGGTGGGAAAGTAAAAAGGTGCAGCCACTGAGGTAAACAGTCCAGAAGTTCCTCATAAGGTTAAACATAGAGTTACCATATGATTCAGTAATTCCACAGCCAGGTATATAACTCAAGAAAATTGAAAACAAATGTCCACACAAAAACTCGGACACAAGTGTTCACAGTAATTTTATTTGTAACAGTCAGAAAATGGAAACAACCCAAATGTTCAACTGATGAATGGGTAAATGAAATGTGGTATATTAATACAATGGAGCATTATTCAGCAATCAGAAGGAAAGAAGCACTGATACATGCTACAACCTGGATGAATTCTGAAAACATGCTAAGTAAAAGGGGTCAGTTACCAAAGACCACATATTGTATAACTCCATTTATCTGAAATAACCAGAACAGGCAAATCTATAGAAACAAAATAAATTAGTCTACCTAGGGCTAAGGGGTTTCAAGAAAACAGAAGAGGGGTAACTGCTAAAGTGCACAGAGTTTCTTTTTAGAGTAATAAAAATGTTCTAAAACCGTGATGGTTGCACATCTCTATGAATATACTGAAACCCACTAAACTGTACACTTTAAATGTGTGAATTGTACAGTATGTGAATTATACCTCCAGTAAGCTGCTAACATCCTCCTCCCTCCAAGGGAAAAAAAAATCTAATAACTGCAGCTATACATAGAATAACCTAGCATATTCTTTGAAAGTACAGATCCCCTGAACCAGCCAGACCACTAAGTCATCAACTATGAAGTGGGATGCACTTTTCTAGACTAGAGGAGCAGTACAATAAGACCGGTTCAAAACCTGACTGTCAACTTCCTAGCTACATGACTTTCAGTAAATTATCTAATCTCTCTACATTTTCAGGTCCTACTTCAGTACAATGCAGGAAGAAATGCCTATTTCACTGGGTTACTATAAAAACTTAATAATATATACAAAGTATACTATAGGACATATTGTGCTCAAACAATATTTTATTATGATTGTTATTTTTACTGGACTTTTATTTTCCTGTTCTTTATAGAACTTCTCCAATATCTGCCCCAAATCCATGCATCTAAGTTAAACCTTATAAATCTTAACTCTTTTCAAGAAATAATAACTTTTCGGGGAGGCTGGGTGGCTCAGTCGGTTCATGTCAGACTCTTCATTTCAGCTCAGGTCATGATCTCAGTTTGTAAAATCAGGCCTCGCATCAGGCTCTGCAATAAAACCTTGGGAGCCTGCTTGGGATTCTCTCTCTCTCTCCCTCTGCCACTCACCCACTCGCACTTTTTCTCTAAATAAATAAATAAGAAATATTAACTTTTGGAGCACCTGGGTGGCTCAGTCAGTTAAGCAGTCAACTCTTGGTTTCAGCTCAGGTCATGGATTTAGGCCCATGCCGGGCTCTACACTGGCAGCACAGAGCCTGCTTAGGATTGTCTCTCTCCTCTCTGCCCCTCTCCCCGAAATAAACAAACATTAAAGAATTGTTTTTAATTTTTAAAAAGAAATATTAACTTTTATCTTTAAAAGCAGTTTATTGTCTATCTGATGCCCTGCCTGGAATAAAATAACATTTATGAAGTTACTATTTTTACAGAAATACAAACATTACAAGAACACAAACTTCAATAACACCACTAATGGTGGGAGGGTGCTCCTTAAACAAATTCCATGGTTATTTTTAAAATTACAAACTTAGGCCTAAAGGTCAAAAGATGAGGCAGACACAAATAACAACCAAATAAAATTTGCCAATTTTTAAAAATACATTCACTTTAGTAAAAATGCTATACCTATATGCTAAGAACAAACTGAAGTAAATTTAAAATCCTGTAATTTCTTAAGAAATGTACATTTTTAATTCCCAGGTAAGTTGATAACATCTCTATGGAAAAAAATCCTTAGTAAGACTCTCATGTGAATTAAAGCCAACATTTTCATATAGAGTGTAATACATACACAACACAGTAAGAACACAAACAAGAAATAACATTTTATATCTCTATATAAAAATTTAGCATTTCTTTTGCTAACAGTCTCTAATTCTATTTAAGAATGAAACATATATACTATGGTGAAATTGTGACTAAATCTGGTATGAAATCAAAAGTCAATCAACAACCAATTCCTATCTGAAGACATGAAAATGAATATTTCCATTCAAATTCTGGAGAATATTTTAATATCTCATAAGTGAGTCATATTTTGAAAGTACAGTTCATTGCTTGAGAAAATCTGTCATGGACTTTCTAAATGCATTTAATTAAACCAATTAAATTAAGATTTTAAGTTTCTGGTCAGAGTTAAATGTAGAAGAGCACAATACCTAAAATTTATACCTTTTTCAAAGTTAAATAAATTTTTAAACACACGTACAGAATATTATATCTCTACAAAGCTGCAGTGTCTAAAGTTTCCTTTGTTACCCACTATAAGAGCAATGCTCAAGCAACAATATATTCAATTCACCTATTTTATTCGGAATAAATGTGCCTTTCGTAACAAAGAAACCTTTCCTTAAAAAGTTCCATAATCAACTTTTATGTAATTTTTAAAAATGTTATAAATCAAGCCCAGATATCTTTATCAATTTCTCAAAATTGGTAAGTCAAGGTTTACTATACTCCATAACTTAAAAATGAAAATAACTACTTTTACTGACTTGTTTACACATACATATTTCCTATTTTTTATACTACTACCACTCTTTTGCTTTTTTACAAGGCTCTGATATGCCAATCTTTTGTAGCAAATTAGGTAGAAAAGTCAAGTAAAAGTAAACAAACATTTTTCAGATAAAGAAGGGCAAATGAAAGAACTGGAAAATGTAACCCTTAATGAATCTACTGTACTTTTTAAATATTTTAAAAATAGATGGTAACAAGTTAAAAATTCAGGAAATATTTTTTTACTGCTACGTATTCACTTTCTCCAAATGAAAATGAGAGGATAGGTTCATATGAAAAAGGCCCAACTACATCTATACTCTAAGTTTATAAAATAATCTCAAACCATATAATATTGCTAAAACTGAATAATTAAAGTAAAACGTAAAGAAGACATTTAGAAATCAGCTGTTTTTAGGCAAGTATCAGATATTTTCTGATATGGAAAAGCACTTGACAAAATTATCTGGCATAACAAATACTACAAATAATAGTAACCCAAGGTCTCTTACCAATTTCAGCAGGTAGTTGTTTGATTTTGTTCTCTCGAATGCTAAGCATGCTGAGTTTTGACAGATTTTTGATGTCCTTTTCCACAGTAGTTATACGATTAAAGCGAAGGTAAAGAGTGGTGAGAGAATCTAGCCTATATACCACTGAAGGAATTTCTCTCAGTTTATTATGCCGTAAATCAAGCATCCGCAGCTTCTTCAAGTTATCAAGAGAGTCAGGCAAACTGGTAAGTGAGTTTTCATTTAGAGCCAGTGTCATGAGATTTACTAGACAGCCCACCTCTGCCGGGAGGGACTGCAATTTGTTGCTATATAAATAAAGTTCTGTTAATTGAGTCAACTCTTTGATTGATGACGGCAATATGTGTATAGACCTCTTGGATAAGTCCAAACGCATTGAATTCTCTTCCCGGCATTTGTTGAGCTCTTTAATCACCTCTGCATTGCTAGATTTTTTTCTAGTCCCAGGTGCTGGATTTGGCCGTTTGATCGTATTGTCAACTGAAAAAGCCACCCCTGGTTGGGCAGCACTGGAGTCCTTCTTTCCATCTTTGGCATCTTTCCCTTTGGTCTTAGGTTCTTTTTCTTTGCTCTCTTTCCCAAAACCTCCAGAGGCTTTTGCCTCCTTTTCTCTTTCCTTGGCTGATGGCACTTTGGGATCTTTCTCTTTAGAGTCTTTTTCTTTTCCTAAACTACTACTCATGGTGACTCAAGCTTCGGCAAAAACTACATGAACTCCTTTGTTTTATTTGCCAACAACAGTCATTGGAATTCAAAGATGAAGAGACAAAGATCCTACACAATCAAAAAAGGTGTTGGCTTGAAGAAGTAATCACCATGGAGTAACAGCCATCTGTTACATGTTAGATCTAAAAGCACTATGCCCATTTCTGATAACTCATTCCAACTGGTAAAATGCTGCTGGTCAACGATTCATTAGAATTCCTGAAATATAATACAGAAAGAATATTAAATTACTTTAGATTATAATTTATATTAAGTAAATGGGCTCTGAAAAACAATCTTACTGAAAATCTGGCCATTTTATGATTTGATGCAGTAATTTTCTATTGAACATTTTGTTATGCAAAATCCACTGAAAAGCTATAAAAATTAATAAGGCAGGTTCTATCTTCAAGGACTTTATAATCTAACAGGAAGAGGTAAGATAAGCGTACAAGTTACTGTAAGTTTGTAAGAACTGAAAATTGGGGGAAATCATAATAATGTTTGAGTGCTTTCTATGTACAAGCACTACTGTTCAGAAATTTACAAATATTAATACATATAACAGCCCTATGAGATCAACTGTTGTCCCTATTTTATAAATAGGACACAAAGGCACAGAAATATGTTTAAGTAACTAGTTCTGTGATCTTGGAAAAGCAACAGAGCTGAGATTCCAGTGTCTATAGCCTGTGTTCCTAATCACTGTACTAAAATTGTTCTATCTGCAATTAACTGCCAGACAGCGTTAGGTAACAGGAAGGATTTCAAAGGCCACGATGATAGAATTGGGAACAGTTTCACAAGAGAACAAAATGAGCTAAGTAAAATATGTATGGAGCACAGCAAACAGTTCAGGTAAAAGGGCATGAAGCATGTGTAGTTCAATAACCATTCCAGGTGATTCTAATGCAGGTAGATGCAGGGACCACCTTTGAGAAACAGTAAGAGAGAGCAATCTCCAATGATATCTATATACTAAAACATGTGAATAGTGACAAGGACTCTTAAGGGTTCTTAAAAATCGAAAAAGTTGACTGGTAAAATGACCAAAACGAGCTACAAAGGCTAAACACAGGAGTAAAAGCTTTGTGAAGGAGGCAGTCCTCCCTCTAAGCATTTTCAAATTTAAAATATAATTTGGGGGTGCCTGGGTGGCTCAGATGGTTAAGCATCTTGATTTTGGCTCAGGTCATGATCTCACTGTTTGTGAGACTGAGCCCCGTGCTGGCTCTGCATTGACATTGTGGAGTCTGCTTGAGATTCTCTCTCCGCCTCTCTTGCTCGTGCTCTCTCTCTCTCTCAAAATAAATAAATAAACATTAAAAAAATAAATACAATTTGTATTTCATGGCTCTTGTTAATTTTATAAGTAACTGGATCTTTATGTGGTAGTAGGGCTTAAATATTACAGACAAAATGACTAATATCCAATTAGCTTAAGAGGTTAAAAAAGTTAATAAAATTTTATGAAAACACCAATAGTATTTAATAGTCTATGTGCACAGGATCATGCTAAGAATTTCTATATAAAAGATGTGAGCCCTATGCCACACAAGGTTACAGTTTAATTAGACAGCCAAAACATTCAGCAAATCAGTCCAGGTACATATAATGAAAAGGTAATTTAGGCCAAGAATACTGAATGACCTTAGTTTGCCATAGGAAAGCGAAAAGGTAGAACTTTGCTGAAGCAAAGGGTAAGAGGTGCAGTAATAACCAGAACTGGGTAGAAGACTGATGATCTGTAAATTCCCAGACTAGAGAGTTTGAATTTATCAGCTTATAAGATTCTACAATTATATAAACATGCTATTAGTTGCTAGCACACCAGAAAAGCTATTATCTCCCCCCCACTCACCATCCTTTCAAAACGAGAAAATATTTTGAGCTACAATGGAGACTCGACTAAAAAAAACCTTAGAGGTACGGATTGAGAAACAATGCTGATGAGCCAAAATGAAAGCACATTTATTAAAATGATACAACAAAGAATAATGGAAGATATACACAGATGACGGAATACAGACACTGCTTATTGATTTGTGTATAAGAAACGTATTATCCCAAGTTTCTGGAAATCAAATTTCTATTTAGCAAGGTACGTATGTACTGAATTTAAAGTGAGTTGCAGATGGTATTAAAAGATGTTACATATTAAAGAACAAATCTAGCCTCTCAAAAAGTAAAGTTTCTGCTTAATAATCAGATTTAAAAGCATTTTTGTGAGTTAAAAATGACACTTTTTTAAACACACACTTGGCATTTTTTAAGATGGAATCCTTGTTCTTCTATTCTGATGTTTCCCAAACTTCCCTAATAACAAAAAATAAAATAAAATAAACCTGGGATATTGGTTAAAAAAAAAAAAAAATTCCCAGGGTGCCTGGGTGGCTCAGTTGGTTGAGCATCTGATTCTTGGTTTTGGCTCAGGTCATGATCTCACAGTTCATGGGTTTGTGCCCTGCCCTGGGTTTTGCACTGTCAACACAGAGCCTGGTGAGATTCTCTCTCTCTCTCCCTCCCTCTCTCTCTCTCTGAAAATAAATAAATAAACAAACAAACATTAAAAAAATAAAATAAAATTCCCAGGTACAAACAAACAAACATTAAAAAAAATAATAAAATAAAATTCCCAGGTTCTATCCTAAACCACTTAATTGGAATCTTTAAGAAGAAGAATCTCGGAAACATGTTTTAAAAAGAAAGGTCTCAGCAAATGCTTATCCACTTTGGAAATACTTGATATAACCAAATCTAAACACCAAACATCAGACCACTGGTATATTAAATACTGTATTCCTTAAATATTATTTTAAAAATGAAAACTGAGAGGGTGCCTGCTGGCTCAGTCAGTAGAGCATCTGACTCTTGATCTTGGGGTTGTGAGTTCAAGCCCCACTACAGGTATAGAGGTTACTTTAAAAAATTAAAAAAACAAACAACTACATAAATATTTGTATGGCGCATACATGATACTGCTATAAATGTTAAAAATGGTCCCATAAAAAATAAACTAAAAATGAAAATTGAGGATGGGGGGAGGTCAGGAAAGAAAACTGTATAATGACAAAACAAGTTACTAATAATTTAAAGTTTCTACTTAAGTCTGAAAAGAGACTTCCCAAAATATATAAATACCACCACTGTATTTGACATTAATACTAGAGATACTTGAGCTGTTTAATAGTTTTCCTGCAATAGTGATGGATTTGAACTGACCCACATGCTCATCCTATAATTCTTATACCTAATGAGATTTACTGGTACATACAATAGTTAAGTCACAGTTCATAAAAATATAACTAGTTACAGAGAATAGAATTTGGACTTTGACATTTCACCATACTGAAAGGAATTAACTAACCAGGCTTGACTATTAACTAAAAAATTTTCATCCAGTAAAAATATAGGTTGTCTAAGAGAACAAATGACTTGACAGCCCAAAGTTGTTATGAGTCTAATCCAGACCTCACTCAGGTGACACTGCTAAATATTTTTTTGACAAGCAAAAAGTATTGTGAGTACTCTTTCATGGTTCTTGGAAATTAACTATTCAATAGGTTTTTTAAAATCACTTTATAACATAGTGGGAGACAACTACATTTGCACAGAATTTGACTCTTGCACCCACTTATGTAACAGAAAGTGACAGTACCCGTTCTAAAAATGTTTAAAATCTAGTGAAAAAAACATAAAATTGCACCAATTACTAAGCTGACGCTAGCAATGGTGTTTTTATACTGGGATCTTTACCACTCCCAAAGATGCCTTCATTCCCCATCCCATAATACCACGTACAGAGCACCTGACATGAATTTTTTATCTTACTTCAAATTCTCACAACCACATCAAGGAAGATATTTAAAGTGTCTCTACTTATAACCAAGGTAGATTCCTTGAGTCCATTTTATCATTAGTTCAAAAATGACACCAAATTAGAAACTACCAATGCCATCTGTTAGTAAAGGTCTAAGTTGATGCAATTTTTCTCTGGTATATAGCTATGTTCCAAATAATGAAAATTATTTTTTTAATGGTTAATTTTTTTAATGTTTATTTATTTTGTAGAGAGCGAGAGAAAGAGACAGAGCATGGGTGGAGGAAGGGCAGAGACAGAGGGAGACACAGAATCCGAACCAGGCTCCAGGCTCTGAGCTGTCAGCACAGAGCCCCATGTAGGACTCGAACCCACGAACCATGAGATTATGACCCAAGCTGAAGTCGGACGTTTAACCAACTGAACCACCCAGGCACCCTCAAATTATGAAAATTCTTAACTTCAAATCCCTGAGTAGAAGAGTTCCTCTATTTCCAATTTATAGACAAGAAAATTGAGGCACTGAAGTCAGATACCTGGTAAGTAAGGAAAAATTCAAAACCAGGTCTGCCTGACTCTAAGCCCATGTATGTTCTTTCCACTATACCATGGTGTATTTCAAAGATAACTGTCCAGATCATCATTGTAGGAGGATGCTGATTACAATGCTTTAGGCCTCCAATACCTTCTAAGTCAGGGATCAGCAAATTTTTCCTGTAATGGGCCACATATTAATTTTTTTAGGTTTTGTGGGCCAGATGTTCTGTTACAGATACTCAATTCCATCATGAAACACCTATAGCACGAAAACACCTGTAGACAGTATGTAAATGACTAGGTATGGCTACATTTCAATAAAAGTTTACCAAAGGAGGCTTCATACTGAATTTGGCCCTCAGGCGATAGTTTTCCAAGTCATACTTTCTGATTAAAAAAAAAGAAAAAATTTTAACATTTATTCATTTTTGAGAGACAGAGCCTAAGTGGGGGTGGGGCAGAGGGAAAGGGAAACACAGAATCTGAAACAGCCTCCAGGCTCTGAGCTGTCAGCACAGAGCACGGCACAGGGGCTCAAACTCAGGAACCGTGAGATCATGACCTGAGCAGAAGTCAGGTGCTTAACCGACTGAGCCACCCAAGTGCCCCCACAATTTCTGATTTTAAATCATTCCTTTCAGGAATGCAAACTGAATGCAAGAAGTAAAAAACAAACAAAAACACTTTTCCTTGTTCTTATATTCACATTACTTTTAGCAATTTCTAAAATAGCTACAATTTCCTAAAATCTAGGGGAAGGAGGACTGGAGGGGAGACAGAAGTGAGAAAGCACCAGCCTAGTAAGATCTATTCTTGGTATAAGACTATAATGATAATCATCAAATGTAATAAATATTTTTAAAAAACACATCAATAAGGCCACATATACTAAATATATTCCTTAGTCTGTCTTACCATAAATGTGGATGTGAAAGTTTTACAATATTGCATATTGAATTACAATGAATAGGACTTCTGGTTCCAAACAAGATGAAATAAACCCCTCTGACTCCATTCCTCCCTTGAATTATAACGTAAAACTCTGGATAAAATACATAAAGCAACTAGCAGAAGATTCTGAAAGGTACAAAAATGAAGGTATAGTGGCTAGGGACCCTGGATGAAGGATAACCTGGTAATACATTCTACGTTTTTTTGTTTTTGTTTTTGTTTCCTACATATCCTGGCAGTAGAAAAGCCAAAATTCAAAAACACCAATAGGCACCTACAAAAAAAAAAAAGTCTAAGAAAAGTCCTCTCTCTCTAGTCAAAGGACTATGAAGAGAATGAAAAGACAAGCTACAGTCTGGGAGAAAATATATCTGGCATACATAAAGAACTCCTTTAAATAATAAAAAAGCAATCAATCCAATTAGAAAAGGGGTGAAAGACTTATAGAGACACTCCCCAAAAAAACACATGCAAAAATGTTCTACATCATTAGTCATTAGGGAAATGCAAATATAACTACATGCCTATTAGAAGAGCAAAAATAAAAAATATGAATGATACCAAGTGCTGGTGAAAATGTGGAGAAACTGGATCTATCACTTATTGCTGATGAGAATGTAAACTGACAGCCACTCTGGAAAACAACGTGGCAGTTTCTCATAAACATACATTATACAACCCAGCAACTGCACCTGTAGGTATTTACCCTAGAGAAATGAAAACTTACATTCACACAAAAACCTGTATACAAACGTTCATAGCACCTTTATTTATAAATGCTCCAAAAGTGGAAACAACCCAAATGTTTTTCATCTGGTGAAATGATAAACTGTGGTACATCCATACAATGGAACACTGTTCAACAATAAAAAGGATCAAACTATCCATGCACACAAAAACTGGAATGGATCTCAAGAGCATTATGCTGAGTGAAACAGTATCAAAAGTTAGCACGTGTGATTCTGTAGGATTCTGTTCATGGACTATTTTTAAATGGCAAAAGTGTAACGATGGAGAGCAAATCCAGTGGTTGCTCTGGCTTAGGGCTGGGTGAAAGGAGAACTATGAAGGGGTAGCAAGAGGGAGACTCTTTGAAGTGATGAAACAGTTGTGTACTTTGACTGTTATGGTAGCAGTTATAAGAATTTGTACAAGTTTTCAAATTTCATAGGACTATCAGAGTGCCTGGGTGGCTCAATGGGTTAAGTATCCACCTCTTGTTTGATGTTGGTTCAGGTCATGATCTTAAGTACAGAGCCTGCTTGGGATTCTCTCCCCACCCCTCTCTGCCCCTTCCCTGCTTGTGCTCGCTTGCTCTCAAAATAAGTTTAAAAAAATTTCACTGGACAATCAACGTCCACCCTCCAAAAAAAATATTGCATGGAAAAACTGGTGAAATCTCAGACTGCAGTTTACTTAATAATATTGTACCAGTGTCAATTTACTGATTTTGATAATTGTACTACAGTTGTATGTCGTTATTGGTGGAAAATAAATGCAGAGTATTTATTTCTCTTCATTTCTCAGAGAAGGGGAACTCTGTACATTTTTATAAATTCTATCAATCTAAAATTATTTCAAAAGAAAAATGTAAACAAAATACAGTGGTCAATACAAATCTACCATATATAAATTATAAAAAAGCATAGAGGGTTTTTTTTTTAATTGAACTTTTAAAAACCTCATTTTTGAAAAAAAGATGATGAAAATAATTTTTTTTTTCCAGGATAGAGGTGGGGGGGGGAGGGTGGGTAGAGAGAATCTTAAGCAGCCTCCACACTCAGCACAGGGCCCAATGTGGGACTCAATCCCATGACCCTGGGATCATGACCTGAGCCAAAATCAAGAGACTGATGCTCAACCAACTGAGCCACCCAGGTGCCCTGAAAACTAAAAAAAAAAAAAAAAAAATTAAATAAATGAATAATAATTCAAATTGGCTTAATTCAAATTGGCTGGGAAAAGATTTTTCTCAATCTTGTTCAATATCAGATAAAAAATATACCCATTTACAGATACCATTCAATTTGGGAAGGCACATATTCCATCAACATTACCAGGAAAGAAAAGATTCTTTTAAGTACAAATACATTTAAATACACTTTAGTTAATACAATTATCATTCATAAAATAATGGTGGGTAAATCAGGAACATTCTAAGCATACATTTGTCTTCTACATAAAATTAAAAGATAACTAGAATATTACACATCAAAATACTCAGTAACTCCAGTCTTAGTTATTTTCATATCTAACAAAAACTGACCTTTTAGTTAAAAAAAAAAATTAAATGGGAATGGAATGAGGAAAAATATCTACAGTGCTATCGTGGATGCTACCATAAGCCTGAGGTATAACCTGCCGATCGATATCCAGCTAAGTAGTGTTGTGCAAATGTCACACCAGTACTCAGAATTTGAGGGTCAGATTAAAAGGACAGTTCCAGTAGTTTCTTTCCTTGAAAATAAACGATTTCATTATTTTGTAATTCATCTGATTAAAATTTAAACACAAGTAACATAACTGACATGTATCATAGAATTGAAGGTGAACATTACCCTGGAAAAATAAAAGGTAAATGAGTTATAACTATATTGGACCCAAGAGGAAGGGAACTAGAGACTATTCTGGAGCACAATTCTCTGGCAATATGGTAAAGAAGCAATGCACAGAAATTTTATTTACTCAGGCATTTTATAAATAACATGTGTATAGAAGATGAATACTACTAAGACATACATAAACAGTTTCTAACTGACAGTCCAAGGAAGACTTCAAGCAAAAGAAATATAATTACATCATGTAAGCATTTAATAAAGTATTTATTGCACTCCTCTGTGTGCTAGGCATCATGCTAAGTGATAAATAAAACAGACATGGTTCCTGCCCTCAAAGTGCTTACAGTCAAGTAGAAAAAAGAAACAAAAAAGCATTCCATAAAAAGAAAATAAGATGTAATGGCTGAGATATGCAAGAACATTATGAGGCAGAGGAACTAAATGGAGGCTAAGGTTTTACTATCTGAGATCAGACTGTACTTAAGAACACAAGATTACGCAGGGTTTTGTAGCTATAATGAGCACAGATTTTCTTCTAAACCACTCAATGATTTTAAGAGAGTAACATGATCTGTTTTTAATCTCTCACAGTACTGTATACAGAATGGATTTTGAGGCAAAGAGTAGAAGCAGGAGACCAATTAGAAGACCACTGCAGTAACGAGGTGGGGCTTGATCTTATATTAAAATATTATGCAACAGATGGAAAGTGGGTACATTCAAGAAATGTTTAGTAAAAAAAATTAACAAACTTAGTAATATATTCTATATGGACAGAGAGGCTGAAGAAGGGAATCCTGGAACTAAGAGGTTTGACACAAAAACAAATTTGGGAGTTATCAGCATATTGCTAGTTTATAAGACCATAAACACTGCCAAAAGCAGGGCGGTGGGGAGGGGGAGTTCAGGACTGACTCAGGACATCTGTAACAAACACCCTGACCCTAGACAACTACAAAATTTACAGATAAGGTAGAGAAGGTTCCTGGGGACAAAGGATGGGCTAGAGTGCTAGGAAGCAAAATCAAAACAATATGGTATCCTGATTATAGAAAGTATTAACAAGGATATGGAAAAACTGGAACCCTAACTCTGCTACTGGGATTGCAAAAGTTTTCCCAATTTGGAAAACAGTTTGGTATTCTATGAACATGAATAAACTCTTCCAATGTCAAAGGAGACCTATGAAATAAACTATCATAGTATACTTATGATTATATTCTCTCAATGCACTTCAATACCTGCCATGTGAATATTATTCACATGGTCCATTATATCTAATGTTATTTATCTCAGTGTTACAGCGATACAGTTCACCTGCACAGCCACCACGATAAAAAATACTCATGTCTTTACGTTAAAAGGTACATAGTACATAAATCTAAAAATTTAAAGGTAAACAATGCACACACTTTCTTGGGAAAGGAATTATCAGTCATATTTATACCATCAATACCAAAACTAGAAAAACCTGTGAGATCATCTAGTACAACCCCATCATCCTAACTAACAACCCCCACTCAGTCACCAAGCACCTATGAGTCAGGTACTATACTCTATCTGGGGCTAAAAAAACCCAATCAAACAAAAACCAATATTTTTGTCTTCAGTGATCTCACAAAGAGAGGGAAACAAGCAAGTTATAAAACTTTAGGAAAGATAATATGAGAGCACAAAGATGAAGGGGTGGTGGGGGGCGGGGGGAGTACTGTGATGAGGCTACAGTTGAGTCCTCAAAGTTGAAGAGGGGTTCACAAATTCATTCTGTGGGGATGGGCAGATACTGTGTGCGCAGTTTGAAATGGCATGAGAAAATTATCCAGACTGGGAACCATAAGCAGTTTTTCTACACTGGAGTTTAGGCCCCAAAATAAGGTTGGAAATCAAGACTGTCTAATCTTGAAAGGCTAAGTATTCAAACTTAGTAATTTGGACTTTATTCTGCAGCACTACAATTTTCAAACTCTACACTCTAAACCCTAATATTCTAGAAGAATACTTTCAGGGGCTGTCAAGAGTAAATATGCAGAGCCAATAGAGGACTCATGAAAAAGAAGAGGGCATGATCACAGACCTATTTTTAAAAATTTATCTGGTACTGTTCTGAATGATTTTAAAAGGTCAAGGGTTCAGAAGGAAGACAGAAAAACTAGTTAGAGGGCCACTACAGAACCTAATGATTGAATCTCAAATACTCCCAAATCAGTGCTAGATATGTTTTAGGAGAATCATTTGGGGAGCTTAGAAATCCTAAGCCCTAATCCAAGAATGCTATCAAAATAAGTATCTGAGGTAGAAAATAGCAATCTGTATGCTGAAAGAGTTTTCAAGGTGATTGCAATGCAGGACCAAATCTGGAAACCATGCAATGAAGCCATGCCAAACATAATGATAAATTCAACAACTTTTAATAAGAGTATTTTGAAATTTATAGGTTCATTGTCTCACTGTTTAGGGAAGTGTGGCTGGCATTACGGGCCAGGGTGTGGAGGTATGAAGAACCATCTCTGCACGCTGCACAATCTTTAAATTCTCGTCAGGTATACATACCTAGGTGAAACACCTATTTATAATTTTTAATGCTTAGAACCTAACTCCATTTTTTAAAGTAATCTCTATGCCCAATGTGGGACTTGAATTCATGACCCCAAGATCAAAAGTTGCATGCTCTACCAATTGAGCCAGCCAGGCACCCCTAGAACCTAACCATTTTACATATAAACTCTAAATTTTTTCACTTTTCAGGAATGAAAACAATGTCTACAGTCTAGAAGGAAAGTTACTGTGTTTAGCTTAGAACTTCAAGAATTTCATTTTTTATTATTTCTGACCATCACACACCCATACAGATCTTCGCATTTGAGTCACCAACACAACCCTCCCAAATAAGTTTCCAACTGTTAAATGTACAAGCTTTTTTGTTCATTATTTTCTAGTATTGTGCCTGAGCATTTTCATATTGACAAACAAAAGGTGTATTTTCTTTTATTTCTCCCTTCAATTAATCAATTACATGGATTTTTTTTAATTATGTAGGTTACCACCGTTTCAGTATAGTAAAGGAAGTATTACAAAATAATTTGTTATATAAATGGGACATTAGGTCTGAGGCACCCGAGAACCACTGATTTAAACTAAAACCAGAGGTAACAGTAGATGACGAGAATAACTCAAGAGACATTTTTGAGACAGAATGAATGAAACCAGTTGGGAGATGAATGGGAGTAATCCTCCCCATTCCCCATGAATGGGAAGAGATCCAGAGTAATGTCAAACTGCTGGCTTAAATAACCAGATACATGTAGCATGATTATCCAAGTTAGGGAACCAGAAAGGAAAACCTGTAAAATTGTGAACAAACTTTTACTGAGGATCCCGTGAAAACATCTACTCTACACCTGAAAACAGGATTTAGAATAAAACAGAAAGGTCTAGGCTAAAAATAAGCTTATGGCTTTGGTATCAATAGCATAATGGCACCTGAAGGTTTGAGAATAGAAAATCCACAGAGGGCATATAAAATGAGAAAATACTGGGGCGCCTGGGTGGCTCAGTCGGTTAAGTATCTGACTTCGGCTCAGGTCATGATCTCACAGTTCATGAGTTCGAGCCCCGCGTCGGGCTCTGTGCTGACAGCTCAGAGCCTGGAGCCTGCTTCAGATTCTGTGTCTCCCTCTCTCTCTGGCTCTCACCTGCTCACACTCTGCCTCTCTCTCTCAAAAATAAATAAACATAAATTTTTTTTTTCAAAAATGAGAAAATACTGGTACTCTGGGGAAGATAAACATTTAAGAATAGGTGGATGAAGAAAAGAAGGACCCAATGAGTATCTTGTTTTCTTAATCTCTGAACAAAGTTCCAAGCTCACCTAAAAAGGCAACCCAGATGTCTAATTTTGCAGGTCAACTAAAACCTTTTCTTTCAATTAACAAACAGGCTACAATTACATCTGACATCTCACAAAAGTAAGCTACTTATAATATAATTTACTGATAATATGTATTCATTAAAAAGAATACTTTATTATTAAAAGATTTTTCTAGAGCCAAATCTTTTCTTCTATTTTTCCTAAACATAAAAGTCATCACAATAATGGTAATATAAGGCAATAAAAGCAAATAATCTAAACCTAACCAAAGAAGGGAAATTTAAGTCTTAAAAACTTCATTTTATATAAGATTAAAAATAATCTTTCACACAGGTAAGAAAATTTTTCAAACTGTAAGGAATCTTAAAGGTAATTTTTTATACCTTAATTTCAACATTCTTTAGGACAAGGAGTACCTTGTGAAACACAAAGATATAAAACCAGCAAAAGTGTCAAAGGCCACAAGGCCAAGAGGCAGAGTTGCAAGTAGTTGTATCTGAAAAGACAGAGCGGTCTTAAAGAAACGGATTGTAAAACATTTGTTGTATCCAGATAAGTCACTTTAGGCAATTAGGCACATACGGACTGGACAGCAAATGAAGCTCTTACAGGTGACTCTACAAAACCCACAGTTTAGTACCTTACTAAGTATTGTGCTGCCTATATATTTAATGAGCATGTTTCCACCATTTATAACTCTGTCATATCCCTGAATTTTTAGGACAATAACCTTTAAATTATCTGGAGGGTTGGGGCCACATCTAAATATGGAGGCCTGTCAGTGTAAGATGTCAGAGCCCAAGTGGCGGTAACATCAGAGAAAATAAAATAGCACAGTGAGTACCTCCAAAAATTCAATCCCCCGCAAAATCAATGGGGAAACTGGCAAAAACATTTGGAATCAACTTTATCAGAACTCTCAAAATTAACCAAAAGTTTGCCCCAGGGTGCTTTTAGAAAGGAAGGAAGGAAGGAAGGAAGGAAGGAAGGAAAGAAGGAAGGAAGGAAGGACGGACTCTCAGCAAGAACAAGTTTTGTGACATTTTAACTTGTCCTAGTCCCATTCCCTGCTTTCAAAATAGATGGCAGCCTTGAAAAATTATAGCCCATATTCCCAGTGCAGCCTAGCTGCCATCAGAGGGAGCAAAACAAAGCTGGAGGTCACTGAAAGTTTCATTCTCCCCAAATTATTACTATTAGGACTGTCTGGTAGCTCCCAGAAAGATACCACTTGCAATGCTATCTATATTTGACTTAATTCAGCTTGCCCAGTGCAAAAGACATTTTCCCCAAGAGAAGTGTTGTTGAAAACATTTATAGGTTGAGGTGGTGGCTAACATGTGGGGCAAACACCAGACTAATCCAAAAGTTCTTAAAAACTAGGATTGAGATACCATGGGGACTTGGAAAACTTCCAACACATTCCAGGGAATCTAGAAGTACATGCTTAAGTTAGTGTGCACGTCCAAGGTTGTGTATAAGCTCAGGAAAAACCTGAGAGGGCCCCAAGCTCTTTTAACTGAGGGGCCCTGCACAAACAGGAAATAAAGGCTAAGGCAGAGAGGTCAAATGCCTGGTTGAGTGCTGAAGGTACATCCCCAACAACAGAGTTCTTTGGTTCCAGGCATTTAAAGACATATCTGTTCAATCATTAGCTAACCACGAAGCTAAACAAGTAGAGACTTCAGTTGCCACACACAAATGATTTAGTTCAGAAAAGTCACTAAACCAACGACCACCACGACAAGCAGCAACAAAAATAGACCCTGGGGAAAAGACAAAATCTCCATAGTTGCCATGTTTTGTTATTTAAACCTTTGTATTTAAACAGTTCATAAAATTTAAATGTTCATTTATTATTTAAAATGTCCAAATGTAATTTTTCAACAAAATGTCTCACGTAATACAGAATATGAATAAAAAGATGAAAATTATTTGGGGGGAAAAATCAAACATAATCTGATATTGAAAGTACAATAACTGAAATGAAAAAGTCACTATAAAGGTTCAACAATGGGTATAAGAAGGCAGAAGAAACAGTGAACGTCAAGATAGGTCAACCGAATTATCCAGCCTGAGAAACAGAAAGAGGAAAAAAAAATGAATAAAAATGAACAGAGCATCAGAAATCTGTCGAACACCATCAAGTGAGCCAACACATTTTTACTGAGAGATGGAGAAAGAGACAAGAGAAAGTCATAGAAATATTAGAAGAAATAATGGCTAAAAGTTCCTTTCCAATTTTGAAGAAACACAGTAATCCATACCTCCAAGAAGCTTAAAAACTCCAAGTATGATAAATTCAAAGAAATCTACACATAGGCACCATTACCAAACTGCTAAATGACAAAATGACAAAGAAAATCTTGAAAGCAGCAAGAGAAATAACTCATTATGTGTAACAGATAGTAAGATTAACAGATTTCTCATCAAAAAATAAGGAGGTCAGAAGGTAGTTCTGAAAGAAATAAAAAACAACCATCAATCAAGAGTTCTTTATCTAGCATTATTCTTTAATGAAGATGAACTTAAAACATTCCCAGATAATCAAAACTGAGAGCATTAGTTGCTGCCCTGTCCTATAAGAAATACTAAAGTAACTCCTTCAGGCTGAAATGAAAAAACACTAGACAGTAGTTCAAATACAAATGAAGAACTAAAGGTCAACAGTAAAATTAACTACAAAAATAAATATAAAGAACCACATAAATGTATTTCTTGCTTGTAGCTTTTTTCTCCTATCCAATTTAAGACAAAATTTAAGACAAGATGAATGGAAATGTTGAGTCACTTCATTATATACCTGAAATGAATACTACCTTTTACATTAACTAACTGGAATTTAAATAAAAACTAAATAAACACATGTGGCTCTACTTCTGGCTCCACCAAAAAACAAAAACAAAAACAAAAACAAAAACAAAACCTCATACACAATACTTGCACATCTGTGTTGATGGGCACACAGTGTGTATAAAGATATAACATTTATGATAATAAACAACAAAAAGGAGGAGGGAGTGGAGGTATATAGACACAAAGTTTTCGTACACTATTGAAATTAACTTGATATTAATCAGAACTAGATTCTTATGATTTAAGGCATTAATTTTGTAGGATGACCACTAAGAATCACAAAGAAATTAAAACAGTACTCTAGAAAATATCTAGTTAACACAAAAGAAGTCAGTAATGAAGAAATAGAGAAAAAAGATGAGACACAAAAAACAGTGAAGTGGCAAATGTAAATTATACCTTACCAATAATTACATTAATTGTGAATGGAATAAACTCTCAAATTAAAAGGTAGAAGTTGGTAGAATAGATGGAAAAAAAAGTGATCTAACTATATGCTGTCTATAAGACACTATAGACTAAAAAACATAAATTAACAGTAAAAGGACAAAAAATGGTATACCATGCCAACAGTAACCAAAAAGAGTTGAAGCGGCTACACTATTATCAGACAAAATAGACTTTAAGACAAAAATTACTACTAGAGGGATGCCTGGGTGGCTCAATTACTTGAGCATTCAACTTCAGCTCAGGTCATGATCTCATAGTTTGTGGGTTCAAGCCCCACGTCGAGGTCACTGTTGTCAGTGAGGAGACCGCTTCAGGTCCCCTATATCCCTGTCTGCCCCTCACCCATGCTCACTTGCTCTCTCTCTCTCTCTCTCTCTCTCTCTCTCAAAAATAAACATTTTTAAAAAACTACTAAAGACAAAGAACATTTTATAACCAAAAAAAGGGTAAACCCATGAAAAAAATGTAACAATTATAAACATATATGCGCCTAATAGAGCACCAAAATACATTAACAACTGACAGAACTGAAGAAATAGATGATTTAACAATAATAATGACTTCAATAATCTTTCAACAATAAAACTAGACAGGATCTAAGCAAGAAAACAGAAGCCTTGAACACCACTATAAGCCAACTAGTCCTAAGAGAAATTTATCAACATTCCACCCAACATGGGAATGCAAATTGGTGCAGCCGCTCTGGAAAGCAGTGTGGAGGTTCCTCAGAAAATTAAAAATAGACCTACCCTATGACCCAGCAGTAGCACTGCTAGGAATTTATCCAAGGGATACAGGAGTACTGATGCATAGGGGCACCTGTACCCCAATGTTTATAGCGGCACTCTCAACAATAGCCAAATTATGGAAAGAGCCTAAATGTCCATCAACTGATGAATGGATAAAGAAATTGTGGTTTATATACACAATGGAATACTACGTGGCAATGAGAAAAAATGAAATATGGCCTTTTGTAGCAACATGGATGGAACTGGAGAGTGTGATGCTAAGTGAAATAAGCCATACAGAGAAAGACAGATACCATATGGTTTCACTCTTATGTGGATCCTGAGAAACATAACAGGAACCCATGGGGGAGGGGAAGGGAAAAAAAAAAAAAAAAAAAAAGAGGGTAGAGTGGGGGAGAGCCAAAGCATAAGAGACTGTTAAAAACTGAGAACAAATTGAGGGTTGATGGGGGGTGGGAGGGAGGGCAGGGTGGGAGGGAGGGCAGGGTGGGTGATGGGTATTGAGGAGGGCACCTTTTGGGATGAGCACTGGGTGTTGTATGGAAACCAATTTGACAGTAAATTTCATATATTAAAAAAAAAAAAAAGAAAAAAAAAAAAAACATTCCACCCAACAACAGCAAAATATAGACTGTTCAAGTGAACATGAAATATCTTCCAGGACAAATCACATTATTAAAGTCTCAATAAATAAAAAGGAAGGTACACTGTCCAAGTACAACTGAATAAAATAAAAAATCAACAGAAACATTTGAAACATTTACATATATGTAGAAATTAAAAATCACCCTCCTAAATTATCTATGGGTCAGAGCAAAAAAACACAAGGGAAATTAGAAGCCCAAGCAGATGAGAAGAGTATCACAAGAGAGGGGATCTAATTCCCTGGCAAAGGAAGTCAGAGTCTGAGCAGGCCAAGGGGAATGTGTATCTGGGGTTTAGACTGGGTATCTGATAAAGATTTTCTCGAAAATCAAGTCTGTCACTGCACAGAAAACCGAGTATATTTGTACCCAATGATAAAATTACACCTTAAAAAAAAATCAGAACTCTGAAAATATGTATCCTTTACCACGAATTTGCAAAGCTACTCAATTTCTCAATTTAAAGACTTTTCTTTAAAAAAAAAGTGACCTGGGGCGCCTGGGTGGCGCAGTCGGTTAAGCGTCCGACTTCAGCCAGGTCACGATCTCGCGGTCCGTGAGTTCGAGCCCCGCGTCAGGCTCTGGGCTGATGGCTCGGAGCCTGGAGCCTGTTTCCGATTCTGTGTCTCCCTCTCTCTCTGCCCCTCCCCCGTTCATGCTCTGTCTCTCTCTGTCCCAAAAATAAATAAAAACGTTGAAAAAAAAATTTAAAAAAAAATAAAAAATAAAAAATAAAAAAAAAGTGACCTTATTAACAAATGTGGATTTTTTAAAATACTAGAGAATAAAAGGTGTCAACATTTAGAAAATCTGTATAACTCAATAAGCCAGTATCTTCCAGTTAATTACTTAATGTATAATTACTTAAAATCATGCATGATTACTTAATGTATGATTATTTAAAATCATTTATGATTACTTAATGTATGATTACTTAAAAACCACACATGGATAAAAGATCCATTGAAAGTACAAAACAGATCAATGAATTTTATTTTAACAGAATGAAAAGTTCATTAGATGAACTCAGACATTCATAGGATAAGTGAAAAAGGGAGAAAGAGCCTCACATTAAATCTCACTGATAAAAACTTAATTCAATAATTAGAAAGTAAATTAAATAAGTTAATTCAAAATCATGGATAGTAAAATATAAACCTAACAACTTTGAGAGGTAAACAAATGAGAAATTCTTTGGGGCCTAGATTTGACAGGTGTAAGTCATAAAAAGCACAATTTATAAAAGAAAAAACTCATAAATCCCACTTCATTAAAATTTAAAAATTTCACACCGCAAAAGACCCTGTTAGTAGGATGTAAAGATAAACTATGGGAGAAAATATTTGCAAACCACACAGTCGAATTTGTTGACTTAATCCAAACACATAAAGAACTCTCAAAACAACATTAAAAAAACAACCCAATTAAAAAATGGGCAAAGATACATAACAAACCTTTGGCCAAAGAGGAAATACAGACGGTAAAATGGCAAAAATAAAATGTTCAACATCACTGGTCATTAGGCAAATGCAAATTAAAACCAATATCACTACACACCTATGAGAGTACCTTAAAATGTGGTAATATCAAATGCTAACAAGGATGCAGAGAAACCAGGTATCTGAAGAAATAGTTTAGTAGTTACTTATAAAATTAACTGTACACTTACCATATATGACCCAGAAATTTCACTCTGGCATTTACCCCAGAAACATATTTATGTTCACACATACATGCAAAAAACTGCACACCAAATGTCAATAATATCTGAATTTTTTTTAATGTTTATTTTTATTTATTTTGAGAGAGAGAGACAGAGAACATGAGCAGGAGAGGGGCAGAGAGAGAGGGAGAAAAGAATCCCAATTAGGCTCCGCGCTGTCAGTGCAAGAGCCCAAAGCAAGGCTCAATCCCACAAATTGCAAGATCATGACCTGAGCCAAAATCAAGAGTGGGACGCTTAACCAGCTGAATCACTCAGGCGCCCCATAATATTTATTTGTCATGCAAAAAAAAAAAAAAAAAAAAAGAATCAAGCCAAATCTCCTTCAGTGGGTGAATGGTTAAACAAACTCTGATATATTCAACACAATGTAATAACACTGCTCAGCAACAAAAAGGAATGAACTACTGATACATTCAATAACCTGAATGGATCTCAAGGGTATTATGCTTAATGAAAAAGTCAATCTCAAAAGGTTACAAACTTTGTAATTCCATGTATACAAGATTTTTCAAATGAAAAACTATACAAATAGAGAACAGAGCAGTAATTGTCAGGATAGGACAAGGTGGAGAGGGAGTTCCTTTGTGATAATGAAACCAGTCTATATCTTGACTGTGCTTGTAGGACTCTATACATGGGATTTAAAAGCACAGAATTATGGACACACCCAAATGAATACCTAAAAAAATGGCAAAAAAATGAATAAGGTCTATCGTCTAATAAAAAATAATACATCAATGTCAACTTTCTATTTTGACAATGCACTACAATTATATAAAATGCCAACACTGGGGGAAGCTGAGTGAAGTACTATTTTTGCAACTTCCTATGAGTTTACCACTTCTAAATAAAAAGGGGGGAAACTTCAATGATAACAGTTTTAAAATCTACATTGCATTAAACTTTAAGAAATTACTGCCATTTTGGTCATAAGGGGAAAGTATATAGCAATCCAAGCCTATGTACAGAAGGAAGAAAGGTCTCAGATACACAACCTAACCTTACCCCTTAAAGAGCTGGGGGGGAAAAAAAAACAGCAAATAAAACCCAAAACCAGCAGAAGACAGGAAATCATAAATATTAGAGCAGAAATCGATGCCATCAAAACCAATAAAAAAAAATAGATCAATGAAACTGGAAGCTGGTACTCTGAAAGAATTAACAAAATGGATAAATTGATGGGGGGATGGGAGGGAGGGGAGGGTGGGTGATGGGTATTAAAGAGGGCATCTTTTGGGATGAGCACTGGGTGTTGTATGGAAACCAATTTGACAATAAATTTCATATATATAAAAAAAAATGGATGAACCACTAATCAGTTTGATCAAAAACAAAAAGGACCCAAATAAAATCAAGAATGAAAGAGGAGAGATCACAACCAACACAGCAGAAATAATAATAAGAGAATATTATGAACAATTACATGCCAATAAAATGGGCAATCTGGAAGAAATGGACAAATTCCTAGAAACATATAAACTACCAAAAGTGAAACAGGAAGAAACAGAAAATTTGAACAGACCCATAACCAGTAAATAAACCGAATTACTAATCAAAAATCTCCCAAAACACAAGAGTCCAGGGCCAGATGGCTTTCCAGGGGAATTCTACCAAACATTTAAGGAAGAGTTAACACCTATTCTCTTAAAGCTGTTCCAAAAAATAGAAATGGAAGGAAAACTTCCAAACTCTTTCTATGAAGCCAGCATTACCTTGATTCCAAAACCAGACAAAGACCCCACTAAAAAGCAGAACTATAGACCAATTTCCCTGATGAACATGGATGCAAAAATCCTCAGCAAGGTATTAGCCAACTGGATCCAACAATACATTAGAAGAATTATTCACCACGACCAAGTAGGATTTATACCTGGGATGCAGGGCTGGTTAAATCAATGTGATTCATCACATCAGTAAAAGAAAGGACAAGAACCACATGATCCTCTCCATAGATGCAGAAAAAGCATTTGACAAAATACAGCATCCTTTCTTGATAAAAACCCTCAAGAAGTAGGGACAGAAGGATCATACCTCGAGATCATAAAAGCCATATATGAAAGACCCAACACTAATATCATCCTCGATGGGGAAAAACTGAGAGCTTTCCCCCTAAGGTCAGGAACAAGACAGGGATGTCCACTCTTGCCACTGTTATTCTACACAGTATTGGAAGTCTTAGCCTCAGCAATCAGACAACACAAGGAAATAAAAGGCATCCAAAATGGCCAGGAGGAGGTCAAACTTGCACTGTTCGCAGATGACAGGATACTCTACATGGAAAACCCAAAGGATTCCACAAAAACACTGCTAGAACTGATCCATGAATCAGCAAAGTTGCAGGATATAAAATCAATGCACAGAAATTGGTTGTGTTCCTATACACCAACAATGAAGCAACAGAAAGAGAAATCAAGGAATCGATCCCATTTACAATTGCACCAAAAACCATAAAATACCTAGAAATTATCTAATGAAAGAGGTGAAAAATCTATACACTGGAAACTAGAGAAAGCTTATGAAAGAAATTGAAGATGTCACACACACACAAAAGTGGAAAAATATTCCAGGCTCATGGATTGGAAGAGCAAACATTGTTAAAATGTCAATACTACCCAAAGCAGTCTACGAATTCAATGCAATCCCTATCAAAATAACACCAGCATTGTTCACAGAGCTGGAACAAACTATCTTAAAATTTGCATGGAACCAGAAAAGACCCCAAACAGCCAAAGCAATCTTGAAAAAGAAAACCAAAGCAGGAGGCATCACAATCCCAGACTTCAAGCTGTATTACAAAGCTGTAATCAACAACACAGTATAGGACTGGCACAAAAGCAGACATTCAGATCAATGCAACAGAATAGAGAACCCAGAAATGGACCCACAAATGTAGGGCCAAGTAATCTTTGACAAAGCAGGAAAGAATATCCAATGCAAAAAAAGACAGTCTCTTCAGCAAATGGTGCTGGGAAAACTGGACAGCGACATGCAGAATGAACCTGGACCACTTTCTTACACCATACACAAAAAATAAACTCAAAATGGATGAAAGACCTCAATGTAAGACAGGAAACCATCAAAATTCTCGAGGAGAAAGCAGGCAAAAACCTCTTTGATTTTGGCCACAGCAACTTCTTAGTCAACACGTCTCCGGAGGCAAGGGAAACAAAAGCAGAAATGAACTACTGGGACCCCATCAAAATAAAAAGCTTCTGTACAGCGAAGGAAACAATCAGCAAAAGTAAAAGGCAACCGACGGAATGGGAGAAGATATTTGCAAATGACATATCAGATAAAGGGTTAGTATCCAAAATCTATAAAGAACTTCTCAAACTCAACACCCAAAAAACAAATAATCCAGTGAAGAAATGGGCAAAAGACATGAATAGACACTTTTCCCGAGAAGACATCCAGATGGCTAACAGACACATGAAAAGATGCCCAACATCACTCATCAGGGAAATACAAATCAAAACCACAATGAGATACCACCTCAAACCAGTCAGAATGGCTAACATTAACAACTCGGGAACAACAGATGTTGGCGAGGATGCGGAGAAAGAGGAACCCCTTTTGCATTGCTGGTAGGAATGCAAACTGGTACAGCCACTTTGGAAAACAGTATGGAGCTTCCTCAAAACATTAAAAATAGAACTACCCTATGACCCAGCAATTACACTACTAGGTATTATCCAAAGGATACAGATGTGCTGTTTCGAAGGGGCACATGCACCCCAATGTTTATAGCAGCACTATCAATAATACGTAAAGTATGGAAAGAGCCCAAGTGTCCCATTTACTGATGAATAAAGATGTGTTGTGTGTATGTACGCGCACGCACGTGCACACACAGTGTAATATTACTTGGCAATCAAAAAGAATGAAATCTTGCCATTTGCAACAATGTGGATGGATCTACAGTGTATTATGCTAAGCGAAATTAGTCAGAGAAAGGAAAATATATGACTTCACTCAGATGTGGAATTTAAGATACAAAACAGATGAACATAAGAGAAGGGAAGCAAAAATAATATAAAAACATGACAAAACATAAGAGACTCTTAAATACAGAGAACAAACAGAGGTTTGCTGGAGGGATTGTGGGTGGGGGGATGGGCTAAATGGGCAAGGGGCATTAAGGAGGACACTTGTTGGGATGAGCACTGGGTATTATATGTGGGGGATCAATCAATGGATTCTACTCCTGGAATCATTACTGCACTATATGGAACTAACTTGGATATAAATTTAAGAAGGTAAAAAATTAAAGAAGTATAAAAAATAAAAGTAAATGGATTCTGAGTCCTGCCTTTGGCTATATGAAAGATCTAGAAAATTATCTTTACTAGTCATCAGAAGAACATGCATTTAAAAATACAATAAGAGGGGCACCTGGATGGCTCAGTCGGTTAAGAGTCTGACTTCGGCCCAGGTCATGATCTCACAGCTCGTGAGTTCGAGCCCTGTGTCAGGCTCTGGTGCTGACAGCTTGGAGCCTGCTTCAGATTCTGTGTCTCCCTCTCTCTCTCTCTGCCCCTCCCCAGCTCATGCTCACACTCTGTCTCTGTCAAAAATAAATAAACTTAAAAAAAATTAAAAATAAAATAAAAAACTTATCTTAAAAAAATACAATAAGAAATAATATATCAAATTGATGAAAATATAAAACATTGCAGTAAGGATACAGAAAAATGAACACCTAATGGATGGCTGGTGGGCATATGATTCAAGTAAAGCTTTTCAGAAAGTATGGCTTCTTAACATAAGTTTGGGGGGGGGGTCTTTGTTAGAAGAAAGTTTGTAATTTATGTGA